>NW_024884473.1:0-8545 GCF_019232065.1 Centrocercus urophasianus | reverse complement strand
CAGCCACAGCCCCTCATATCTCCAGCACTGCCCCCAAAGGCTCCATAATTCCTTATAAACATGCAGAGCAGCAGGGCTGATGCAGGAGCAGCACCACAAAGCAGGGCTGGCTCTTAGGCCTCCCTCAGCAGAGCAGCCTTACCCACAGCCCTGTATCATGGAATCACAGAACGGTTGGGTTGGAAGGGTCCCCAAGGATGGTGAAGCTCCAACCCCCCGCCACAGGCAGGGCCACCAACCTCCCCATTTCACAGCAGCCCAGGCTGCCCAGGGCCCCATCCAACCTGGCCTTGAACACCTCCAGGGATGGACGGGGCATCACAGCCTCTCTGGGCAGCTGTTGCAGCCCCTCACCGCTCTCACTGCACAGAACTTCCCCTGACGTCCAACCTCCATCTGCCCTCCCTCAGCTTCAAACCATCCCCCTCGTCCTGCTGCCATCTCCCCTTCCCAAGAGCTGACTCCCCTCCTGTCTGCAGGCTCCCTTTAGGCACTGCAGGCTGCACTGAGGTCACCCCGCAGCTTCTCTCCTCCATGCTGAACGAGCCCAGCTCCCTCAGCCTGTCTTTGCAGTGCAGGTGCTGCAGCCCCTGATCACCTTTGTGGCTCCTCTGCACCCTCTCCCACAGCTCTCTGTCCTTCTTGTGCTGGGCTCCAGCCCTGAACGCAGTGTTGCCGATGGGGGCTCACGTATCCCCCAAAGGCTCCGCAGCTCCTTACAAACGCGCCCCTGCCTACACGGCGATGCCCTCAAAGATAACGCGAAGCCGGGACACCCCGCCCCCCAGCCGGCTCGGGGCAAGGCAGAAAAAGGGTTAAGCGAGATTCCCCGCAGCCCCGGGCGTGGCAGCTCCTGTTATTTCGCCTTTCATGTTCAATCTTATTCCACTTGGCAAACTCCGCGGCCGCCGTGTGCCGGGCGGTGCCCGGGCTGCGGTGAAGGCGAGGCGGCTCGGCGCTGACTCAGGGCGGGCGGCCCGGTTCGGGCGGGGCGGGGCGGGGGGCGCGGCCGCCATTTTAGGGAGTGAGGAGTTATGGGGGGGGGGGGGGGGCCAGAGGGGGGGCGGAGCCGGGCGGGCGCTTCCATCAGGGCGGAGGGGTTGGAATCATAGAATTGCCTGGGTTGGGGAGGACCGCAACGGTCATCTGGTTCCAACCCCCTGCCGTGTTCAGGGTCACCAAGAGACGCATAGGGACACATAGATCCTCATAGGGACACATAGATCCCACACAGGGACACATGGATGCCACATAGGGACACATAGATTCCCATAGAAACCCATAGATCCCCATAGGGACACATAGATCCTCATAGGGACACATAGAGACCCATAGGGATCCATAGGGACTCATAGATTCCACACAGGGACACATAGATCCACACAGAGACCCATAGATGCCACATAGGGACATATAGGTCCCCCATAGAGACCCATAGGGACACATAGATTCCCATAGAGACCCATAGATTCCCCATAGGGACACATAGATCCCACATAGGGACACGTAGAGACCCATAGAGATCCATAGGGACCCGTAGATTCCACACAGGGACACATAGATCCCCACAGAGACCCATAGATGCCACATAGGGACATAAAGGTCCCCCATAGGGATCCATAGGGACCCATAGATCCCCACAGGGACACATAGATCCCACATAGGGACACGTAGAAACCCATAGAGACCCATAGGGACCCATAGATTCCACACAGGGACACATGGATCCCCACAGAGACCCATAGATTCCACATAGGGACATATAGGTCCCCCATAGGGACACATAGATCCCCATAGGGACACATAGGTACACATCAATCCTCATTGATCCCACATAGAGACCCATAGATCCCCACAGAGACCCATAGATACCACATAGGGACACAGAGGTTCCCCATAGCAATCCATAGGGACACATAGATCCCCATAGAGATCCATAGATCCCATATAGGGACCCATAGGGACAAATAGACACCCATTAAATTGTAGAATCCCAGCATGGCCCGGGTTGCAAAGGCCCGCAATGCTCGCCTGGTTGCAACCCCTGCTGTGTGCAGGTCGCCAACCAGCAGCCCAGGCTGCCCAGAGCCACATCCAGCCTGGCCTCCAATGCCTGCAGGGATGGGGCATCCACAGCCTCCTTGGGCAACCTGTGCCAGTGCCTCACCGCCCTCTGGCTGAAAATCTTCCTCCTCATATCCAACCCAAACCTCCCCTGTCTCACTTTCAAGCCATTCCCCTTGTCCTGTCACCACCCACCCTCACACACAGCCGTTCCCCTCCTGTTTCTCCGCTCCCTCCAAGCACTGAAGGCCACCATCAGGTCTCCCCGCAGCCTTCTCTTCTCCAAGCCAAACCAGCCCAGTTCCCTCAGCCTTTCCTCACAGCAGAGCTGCTCCAGCCCTCTGCTCATCTCAGTGCTTCCTCTAGACCCACTCCACGGTCTCCAGTCCTTCCTATGCTGGGGGCCCCAGGCCTGGATGCAGCGCTGCAGATGGGGCATCACAAGAGCCAACAGATGGGGACGATCACCTCCCTGTCCCTGCTGGCCGCCCCTTTTTCAATGCAGCCCAGAACACAGCTGAACGCAGCTGAGGCTGTGCAGAGCCCAACCCTGGCACAGGGCAGCCCAGAGGATGAGGCAGACACAGCTCTGGGCATTGCTGTGAGTCATTTCCACCTCACACCTGAACTGCCTGCCTCACAGCGTCATAGAATTGCTCAGGTTGGAAAAGACCTTCAAGATCATTGAGTCCAAGCGATAGGACAAGGGGAATGGTTTTAAAGTGAGACAGGGGAGGTTTGGGTTGGATATGAGGAGGAAGTTTTTGAGTCAGAGGGCGGTGAGGCACTGGCACAGGTTGCCCAAGGAGGCTGTGGATGCCCCATCCCTGCAGGCATTGGAGGCCAGGCTGGATGTGGCTCTGGGCAGCCTGGGCTGCTGGTTGGCGACCTGCACACAGCAGGGGTTGGAACCAGGTGAGCGCTGTGCTCCTGTGCAACCCAGGCCATGCTGGGATTGTGTGATTTCATGATTCCATGGGTCCCCATGGCACCCTGTGCATTCTCAGGGCATCCCTATGGATTCTTATGGCACCTAGTGGGTCCCAGTCACACCCTGTAGATTCTTAGGACACCCTATAGACCCTTAGGACACCTTATGGATCTCCATGGCAGTCTATGGATCCTTATGGCACCCATAGGTGACCCATGGATCTGCAGGGTGTCTTAAGGGAACCTATGCTTCCTTAGCGCAGCCTATGGATCCTTGGGGCACCCTATGGATCCGTATGGCATTGCTATGGATGCTGATGTAACCTTTGGATCCCAGTCACACCCTGTGGATTCTTTGGGCACCTTCTGGATCTTTATGGCACAGCTATGGATCCTGTGGCACCTTTATGGCACCCTATGGGTTCTCTGAGCAGCCTGGTCTGGTGGTTGGCGACCCTGCACATAGCAGAGGGTCATTCTGGTCCTTTTCAACCCAGGCCATTCTGTGATTCTATGATTCTGTGATGGAGGAGACGGGCGGCAGTGCCCTGAGAGCCTGGAAATAGGCACGATGGAACAGACACGTTACATACCTGTGGGATATTGTTCTGTAGGAACTTATTTAACTCGGTGCTACGAGACAGGAGAGCGCAACTGCAGTTGTCACCAGTGAATAAATGCTGCTTTTAATTGTCCCTCCCTGCGTGGCCCAGGGCTTTATTCACCACCTGCCACTCAGATTGCACCAATGGAGCCATTAAGCTCCGTGGAGCCACGCTGCTCATCACTGCGCTGCTGGAATGCTTCACAAACACCAATTAGCTCCTCAGTACTCAATTGGGATGTGATGAGGTGATTATCCCTATGTTGCAGGAAGGAACTGGAGCAGGAATATTCCATTTCCAACCCCCTCTCTTCAAGTGCTCGGTTGCAGATTGGCACCTTTGGGGAATGCAGCTGGATGGTGATCTGTGGAGGCGAAACAATTTTAAATCTGTAATTTCTTAATCTTTCAGTGATTTCTGCTCTTAGAATGGCTGCATTCCTGCAGCACATCGTTGTGGTGCTGATCCCTCTGCTCTGTCTTCTTCTTTTCCTCCTCTCTTGGGTAGAATCGTGTGTGGCCTAAAATATTTTCCTTTGATAGGGCTTTTATGTTCTGTTCTTGCTTTTAATGTGCAGCTGGCTGTTTTGCTGAAGGCAAGATCAAATGAATGTGTTTTGAAGCAAAGCATGAGCAAAACTGCACTCATAGGAAGTCTTGCTGCGCTGCTGGGATGCTCTCAGTCCCTCTGTGGCAGTTTGGAACCTCACAAGGTAGGTGTGTATCCTGTGTGTCTCCTGTGTGCATACCCTGAAGGCCTTTGCCAGTGCACAGAGTGCTTGATCAGTTCTTGTGGTTAACACATTGCTAAGGAAGTGCTTTGCTGCTTTCTGTAAAATCCTTACAGCCTGATTGCTGAATGCAACTGTTCAAAAGCACAAATAACTGTGATCATAGGCTCACAGAGTCATAGAATCACCAAGGTTGGAAAAGACCTGCAAGATCATCCAGTCCAACCTTCCACCGTTCCCTGAGAAAGGACTGAATAGATGAGAGCAGGAGAAGCTGTTGGTCGTTGCTGTTATCAGAGAGTGTCGCTTAAGAAGGAAATCACAGAATTGTTTTGTTTAAAAGATCTCTTTGGAAACACGCAACGCCATGCAGAGCCACTCAAATTCAGCTGTGTCCAACCTGCAGCCCATCATGGCTCACAAAAAAGGGCAGAGCTGTGCGATGCTGACTGCAGTGATAGAAAATGCTTGAGAAGGCACCCTATGGATCCCAATGGCACCCTATAGATCTTTATGGCACCCTAAGGATCCTTATGGCACCCTATGGATCCCTATGGCACCCTATGGATCCCTGTGGCACCTATAGACCTTTATGGCATCCTATGGATCCCTATGGCACCCTATGGATCCCTGTGGCACCCTATAGACCTTTATGGCATCCTATGGATCCCTATGGCAGCATGTGGATCCCAATGGCACCCTATAGATCTTTATGGCACCCTAAGGATCCTTATGGCATCCTATGGATCCCTATGGCATCATGTGGATCCCAATGGCACCCTATAGATCTTTATGGCACCCTATGGATCCCTATGGCACCCTATAGACCTTTATGGCACCCTATGGATCCCTATGGCACCCTATAGACCTTAATGGCATCCTATGGATCCGTATGGCACCATGTGGATCCCAATGGCGTCCTATAGATCTTTATGACACCCTATGGATCCCTATGGCACCCTATAGACCTTTATGGCATCCTATGGATCCCTATGGCACCATGTGGATCCCTGTGGCACCCTGTGGATCCTTATGGAACCCTGTGGATCTTTATGGCACCCTAAGGATCCATATGGCACCATGTGGATCCTTATAGCATGCTATGGATCCCTATGGCACACTATGAATCCCTATGGCACCCTATGAATCCCTGTGGCACCCTGTGGATCCTTATGGCACCCTATGAATCCTTGTGGCACCCTCTGGATCCCTATGGCACCCTATGTGTTCTCTGGGCAGCCTGGTCTGCTGGTTGGTGACCCTGCACACAGCAGGGTGTTGGAACTCAGTGATCATTGTGGTCCTTTTCAACCCAGGCCTTTCTATGACTCCGTGGTTCTGTGCTCCTTTGGCTTTCCAAAGCACCAATCCTGACCCAACCACTTTCTTTCTCAGGTCGTACTTTGGCCATCTGGTTTTCCCCTTTGAGCTGAGCTGTCTGTGCTGCCCTGCTGTAGGCAGGCTGTGCCAAAGGACAGCAGGGCTGTGTGCAAGCTTTGTGTCATCTGAGCTTATCATCAGTGGCACAGACAACTGAAACTGTAGGGGAAAGGTTTCTTTCCCTGAGTGAAGTTATCTCCAGCTCGGTGTTCATTGGCACTCCAGTTGTAATACAGCATGCTTCGAGAATGAAGGATGTGTGCGACTCTTTCTCTTTGCTTTATGCCTTCACATGTTTTAATTGCTGCCTTATGATTTTTACCTTCGCTTCTCCACATTTTTCTACGCATAAAACCACGATTGTTGTTATGGGCTTTGCTTTATGGTGTCACATTGAAGGTGTGGCTGTTTTCTCTGCTTCTGAGGTCTTCTGCATGGCTGAGCAGGGAATGCCACACTTGAGCTTGAGGTCATAGAATCATCGAATCATCACAGAATCCCAGCATGGTCTGGGTTGCAAAGGCCCACAGCGCTCACCTGGTTCCAACCCCCTGCTGTGTGCAGGTTGCCAACCAGCAGCCCAGGCTGCCCAGAAAACCCACAGGGTGCCACAGGGATCCAGAGGCTGCCATGAGGATCCACAGAGTGCCATAGAGATCCATAGGGTGCCATAGGGATCCACAGGTTGCCATAAGAACCCATAGGCTGCCATAGGGATCCATAGGGTGCCATAAGGATCCATAGGGTGCCATAGGGATCCATAGGGTGCTAAGGATGCATTGGTTCCCTTAAGACACCCTGCAGATCCATAGGTCACCTTTGGGTGCCATAGGGATCTGCAGGGTGCCATAGGGACCCATAGCACTGCCTTAAGGATCCATAGGGTGCCACAAGGATCCATAGGGTGCCTAAGAATCCACAGGGCACAATTGGGATCCATAGGAAGCCATAGGGATTTATAGGGATGCCCTGAGGGTGCATGGGGTGCCATAGGAACCCATAGAATCACACAATCCCAGCATGGCCTGGGTTGCACAGGAGCACAGCGCTCACCTGGTTGCAACCCCTGCTGTGTGCAGGTCGCCAACCAGCAGCCCAGGCTGCCCAGAGCCACATCCAGCCTGGCCTCCAATGCCTGCAGGGATGGGGCATCCACAACCTGCTTGGGCAACCTCCCCTAGGCCCAAGCTTTAGTGTACTTGCAAACAGGCTACTGCTGTATAGCTTTTTTTTGTTTTATTTGGCCACTCTGTCTTCAATTTCTGCACCTCCTGCTGCAGGGTGCTAGAAAATGCCATATGCATGGACAGCAGGGAGGGAAGAAGCTATCTGAAGGCCAGCGTTCTTGGACGAGGCATTCCATCATGGCTTTGATTCTGCAACAGAATGTAGATGGTGATTTAATTATTTAAACCTTTGGGATGATCCATCTTTCAGGAAGGTGGAATAATCTATCAGGAAAACTTGCTGAGGTCCAAATGAGGGTAATACAGCTTGTTTGTCACACACGTTTAGGGCAGAATTGATTTAACCAAACATTGCTGACCACACGCGGGGCTCTGCAGCGGAGCAAGCCACCCGATGGCACGGGATGGATTTTGGAGGCGTTGCAATGTCAGCGCAGCCTGGGCTGCAATGCAGACCTTCAATAACAAAGATAAACTGCAGCTGAGCTGCGCCGATTGCGGAGGAAGCTGGGGAGCCAAACCAGCTATCCTAAATACGGCCATGAAATGCGGCTGGGGAGCAGCACTCCTTGTCTGAAGGCTCAGGATTGATGCGTTGAACCAAAGATGATGTAAGACAAGCAACTTTTATTAACGAGGTTGGGGCTCGTCCCTGTGTGACGCTGAAATAGCATCGGATCACAGACCATCCCCAGCTGGAAGGCGCCCATCACCTCCAACTCCCTGCACTTCAAACCCTGCTCCTGCGAGCATCGCCTCAGGGCTCCTTCAGCCTTCATTGAGTTTGGCCCTTCCTGAGCTGCTGTCCCACCTGTCCCTGAAAAATACCCAGAATGGTTGATTACAGCAGCAGGATTCCTAGCAGAGAGATCTCGCTTCTGAGGGTCTGCAAGGATCCTTCGTTGTCACACTGCAGCGTGAAGACATTGCCTGCGTGTTTCCAAGCAATAATTAGTAATAATCAGCTTTGAAATAATACGCTTTTTCAAGCGGAGTATTTCTTATTCTGCAAGATGACTGCGTTTATTTTTCCTTTTTATTTCCAAGATAATAGAGGTTATTTTAAGGGAAACCTCAGCTTATGCATCCATTTGTGCATTTGGTTTGCTTTTCTAATTAGGATGTAGATCATGTCACACCTCTTCCTTCTGTAATACCTCTGGATAATGACTGTTTGTCACTGACGTCTCCAGCTGGGCTCTGCTATGCTATAACTGCCTTTGAACAAAGAGCCAACAGGAGGGAAACGTTTGCTGCCCCAGATTGCTGATAATCCCAGTTAATGACACGATGCCGCCGGGGGATCAAACAAGGAGTCAGAGAGGAGCAACCCTCAGTTCAGGTGGCTGCAACTGCCACAACTGTGGGACTTCAGTGCTGCAGAAGAATGAAAGGAGCATCCAGAGGGACCTGCACAGGGTGGGAAGTTGGCCCAGGTGAAGCCAGTGAGGTCCAGCAAGGCTGAGCGCAGGGTGCTGCATCGGGTCGGGACGATCCCAGGTGTTGATACAGACTGGGGCAAGAGCTCCTGGAGAGCAGCCCTGCGGAGAAGGACTGGGGGTCCTGGTGGGCGAGGAGCTGGACATGAGCAGAGGGCTGGAGCAGCTCTGCTGTGAGAAAGGCTGAGGGAACTGGGCTGGTTTGGCTTG
>NW_024884472.1:0-23982 GCF_019232065.1 Centrocercus urophasianus | reverse complement strand
CCCCTGCCATTTCTCTTGTCCCTGCAGGCTCCAGTGAAACTTCTGCCATCCAGCCGGGATCATCTCAGCTGCAGGAGAGCAGCAGATGGCCACCGCACATCCATCTCAGGTAGGGGCTGGGGGAAGCAGGCAGGAGAGGCTGAGGGGCGAGGGATGTGAATGCAGGGGGAGAGGGAGGTGGCCTCAGCCAGTGTGTGTGTGCTGGGGCCAGAGAAGCGGCTGGGATGGGAGTTTGTGTCCTGTTTGAGCTGCTTCCCTGGGCCTTGGCTGTTCCCAGCAAGGAGCCTCTTTGCTTGCAGGAGCCCGTGAGCTTTGCGGAGGTGGCCGTGTCTTTCAGCAGGGAGGAGTGGGTGCTGCTGGACCCTGCGCAGCGAGCGCTGTACCGGGACGTGATGCTGGAGACGTACCAGTGTGTGGCCTCGCTGGGTGAGGGCTTTGCTGCCTTTCCTCCTCGTTAGGCGCCTTTGGCTGCACAGAAGGAGCCTCTGCAGGCCGGACCTAGCATAATCAATATGCAGTTACATATTGATAACAGCAACAGCAAAAAAGGAAAGACTGAGAAGCATGAATATCAGGAGGGATTAGTATGCACAGCAGACTCACAAACGCCCCAGAATCAGTTTTGGCAAACAGGCATCGGTTAGGAGAGAGAAAACCAGCCCTTCTGTTTGTGCTTTACATCGTGCCACCAGCTCCAGCTAAAAGATGACTCCCTGCTTACTCCTTTACAATGTAGGGTTTTGCACTCAGTTGCCATAGACATTTTGATGCCTTGGTCATTGATACATTGTCAGAAAATGAACAAACTGTTCTCAAGTTAATGTTAAGGAAAAAAATCCCTTTGGAGTTTTCAGAGTTGTATAAGGACTCTTTGCTCCAAAGGAAGCTGTGGGCTCAGTGTCATTCAGGCTGAAATTGAGATTACTCCCTGGGGAGGGGGCACAGAGTGGAGGTGTTGAACAGGCACTGTACCAGAATGAAGGAATTGTTCTCATCTCCCTTGTTTCTCTCATTGAAGCTCCACTTCCAGCCCCCAAACCCATGGTGATCTCCCTGCTTGAAGGAGGGGAAGACCCCTGGATCCCAGATGTGCGTAGCCCTGAGGCCGTGCCAGGAGACCTCAGCCCAGGTGAGGTGGTGGAGAGAAAGAGAAGGTTGGGTCTGGAAGAGCCATCTTTGTCTGCATTTTATTTTGGGCACTGTGTGTTATTTGTGGATTTCTTCTTTCATCCAGCAGGAACTGGGATTGCAGATATGCTGGAGGACCTGCAGGAAAGTGGTGTGGCCGAAAGGCGGTGGGGTGGTGTCTGTGTGGAAGAAATCAGAAGGGATGTCCAAGGAGTCCTGGAGCAAGGTCAGGGTGAGCAGCTCATGGAGCCACTGGGAAAGGGTCTGGGAAAGACAGGGAGGAGCCCATTGGACTTCAACGTAGGTCAAAAGGAGCCTGAAGAACCAAGGAACAAGAATGTGAGCCAGCAGAAAAAGCAGAATCCATGCACTGAGTGTGAAAATGGCTTTGAAAAAGATTCCAGCATCATTAACCACCAGCGCATTCGCTCATCAATGAGCCCAAGCAAGTCCTCTGGGTGTGCAAAGGGCTTCAAGAGCTGTTCTGCATTGAAGCTGCACAAGCGCAGACACACAGGACAGAGGCCATTTCAGTGTCCTGAGTGTGGGAAGAGCTTCAGAAGCAGTTCTGAATTGAAGCTGCACCAGCGCTTCCACACAGGGAAGAGACCCTACGAGTGCTCTGAGTGTGGGAAGAGCTTCACAATCAGTTCTAATTTGAAGAGGCACCAGCGCATCCACACAGGGGAGAGACTCTACAAATGTCTTGAGTGTGAGAAGAGCTTCAGAAGCAGTTCTGAATTGAAGTCACACCATCGCATCCACGCAGGTGACAAACCGTACAAGTGCTCTGAGTGTGGGAAGAGCTTCACAATCAGTTCTGATTTAAACAGGCACCATCTCATCCACACAGGGGAGAGACCCTACAAGTGCTCTGAGTGTGAGAAGAGCTTCAGAAGCAGTTCTGAATTGAAGTCGCACCACCTCATCCACACAGTTGAAAAACCGTACAAGTGCTCTGAGTGTGGGAAGTGCTTCAAGAGGTGTTTTGAATTGAAGCTGCACGAGCGCATACACACAGGAGAGAAACCATTTCAGTGTCCTGAGTGTGGGAAGAGCTTCACAAACCATTCTGATTTAAAGAGGCACCAACGCATCCACACAGGGGAGAAACCTTACAAATGTCCTGAGTGTGGGAGGAGCTTCAGAAGCAGTTCCCACCTAACCTACCACAAGCGCTTTCACACAGGAGAGAGACCCTATAAGTGTCCTGAGTGTGGGAAGAGCTTCAAAAGCAGTTCTGAATTGAAGCACCACAAGGGCATCCACACAGGAGAGAGACCTTTTCAGTGTCCTGAGTGTGAGAAGAGCTATAAAAGAAGGTTTAATCTCAACACCCACAAGCACATCCACAGCGCGTGCAGGCTGTAGAAGAATCACAAGATACGGGGAGCCTTCAAAAGCAGTTCCAGCCTCATTACCTATCAACACAGCCACACAACATACAGAGCCTGCAGAGCTCCAAAGGTGGGAAGAGCTAGAGCCAGAGCCACAGCATGATGACCACCTGTGGCTTTGTGTGGTGATGAACCTTACAAATCTCTTGAGTAGAGGAAGAGCTCTGCAGCCAAACTCAATCCTCTTTCTCCTTTGTTGCATGAGAATTATGCATATTGCTGTCCTCCAGCTGCAGTTGCTGTGTTGAGTGGCCATGCAAAGGAGAATCCAGAGTGGGATGTGTCACAGCCATATATGGGAAGAGCTTTTGCCACGGGATCCTCTCAGAGCAATGACCCTAGAAATGCCTGCACTGCAGGAAGAGCTCATCCCAAGCTCAGTCATCATTAAACATTGTCCAGTCCTTGTGATAAGGAAGCCCTGCAAGTGTCTCTGGTGCAGGAAGTTTTTCTCTAGGCTGGCACCTCCTTTCCCATGGGGAAACCCCCTAAAGAGAGACCTTAAGAATTTTGGTGAGCCCAAGGATGAGGGAGACCCAGATGCTTCTCCCCACACGGGAGGAGTTTGCAAAGGAGATGGCATCACTGGCACCCTCTGCAGAATGGATTTAACCCAGGAGCTTCAGATGGCCTCTCCTTGCTACCCAAATCCTGCTTTCCTCTTCTTTCTTCCTGCCAGCAGCTTTTTGGTGCCGTTTACTTAGGAGAGGCATCTGTGTAGGGATGTTCTGTGTGTCTGTGTGCATGTGTTGCTCTCAGTAATTTGTGAGTGCGCTGATGAATCTGAGAGAAGGGTCAGGAGAGCATTAACATGGCTCTTGGAGATTTTCTGAGAATCATCTGTAGTAGAAAGGGAAGGGGGTGAATAAAGTAGCTGAGTTTTACTGAAGCTTTCTTCACTGTCGTCTTGTTTTTTGTTCTTAAAATACATGTCTGCAAGTGGAATGAGGAGAGGGAAAGGTGCAATCAGGATTTGGTTTTGGTGCCTCCTCCAGCCCACTGCTTGCTTTTGGGAAGGCATTTCCCAACCAGGAGGGAGAAAAACAGGCCTTCTATTGGTGTCTAATGGCCTATTGTTTACAAGTCTTGTGTCTTTTCTTTCTTTTCCTTTCTGCTGTCACACTCGCCACCCGAAAGTCAGTGCACCCATTTTTGCCTGTCAGGAAACTGCCTGTTTGCAGGGCAGTATCTGTGTGCATGCTTATCTTTGCAGGTATAATCATGGAATCACAGAATTGTAGGAGTTGGAAGGGACTTTTAGAGATCATCGAGTCCAACCCCCTTGCCAAAGCAGGGTCCCTGCACCAGGTCACACAGGTAGGCGTCAAGGCGAGTCTTCAACATCTCCAGAGAAGGAGACTCCACAACCCCCCTGGGCAGCCTGTTCCAGTGCTCCGTCACCTCACCTAAAGAAATTCTTGCGCACATTAGTGCAGAACTTCCTATGCTGCTGCTTATGTCCATTTCCCCTTGTCGTGTGTCCACGTACCACTGAAAAGAGACTGGCCTCACCACTATGGCCCCCACAGGTATTTATAAACCTAGATTAGATCCCCACTCAGTCATCTTTTTTCAAGGCTAAACAGACCCACTTCACTCAGCTTTTCTTCACAGGAGAGATGCTCCGGCCCTTCACCATCTTTGTGGCCCTCCGCTGGATTCTTTCCAAAGGTCCCTCTCTATTTTGTACTGGGGAGGCCAGAACTGGACACAGTACTCCAGATGAGGCCTTACCAGGGCAGAGTAGAGGGGGAGGATCACCTCCCTCGACCTACTGGCCACGGTCTTTTTAATGCACCCCAGGATGCCATTGGCCTTTTTGGCTGAGGGCACACTGCTGGCTCATATCTGACCTGTCGTCCACCAGGACACCCAGGTCCCTCTCTGCAGAGCTCCTCTCCAGCAGCTCATCCCCCAGCCTGTACCAGTGCATGCAATTATTCCTCCCTAGGTGTAAGACTCTACATGTGCTTTTGTTGAACCTCATCAGGTTTCTTACTGTTCAGCTCTCCAGCCTGTCCAGGTCTCGCTGAATGGCTGCACAGCCTTCAGGCGTATCAGTAAACAGACTTTATGATATGAAAGCTTGAATGGGATGAAGAAAGCTAATGCTCATTCTGTACAATGAGTGAGGTAAGGCTGATGTAACACGAGGATGCTGCTCACAATCCTACTCATCTCCAAAGCTGCAGTACAGCAGTCTCAGTGATGTGTCAACATAAACAGCTCCTCTCCCATTTTGCCAGTCATCCCTACCCTAAGGGCAGGAAAATGAACACAGGGCAGAAAGTTCCGTGTTGGGTTGTCCTTGAAAAGTCCCCTCTAAATACCCTTAAATATGGCAACTCCCTTTTTGGACAGTGCTCCTGGAAAACTCTGTCTGCAACACTGAGACCTCCCTCATGAACAGTTCAAGTCTTGAAGACTTGAAGGAAATGCCTTGTTAGGTCTTTCTGCACTGTAATGAGCCCCACAGCGAATGTGGTGTGCATGAACTTCAGGTACTGAGGAGAAGACTGCAGCAACCAAATGATGAAGGTGCAGTCAAAATGCTGTCTAGAAATGCTGGAGAGTGTTGGAGTGTTAATTGGTCCCTGTGGAGCCATTACCAGCAAAGCCTCTCCACATCCATGTTAGAGCAGATAATTGGAGGCCGTGATTCCCGGCAGGCAAAGGCCCTGTGCAGGTGCTTTGAGATCGAGGCAAGCCCTTGGTTTCTCTGATGCAACTGAAAGGTAGGGCCATAGCTGCAGCCTCTGGGAAGGGTGGTCCTGTCCCTCACTGATGTCCCAAGGCTCTCCCACAGTCAGTGGGATGTGAATCACAGAATCATAGAATTGCAAGGTTGAAAATAACCTGCAAGATCATCCAGTTCAACCGTCCTCCCATTACCGTTGCAACTACAAGCCCCTAAGCCATATCTCATAGCCACTCATCCAGATGCCTCTTGAGCACTGCCAGGGGTGATGACTCCACCACTTCCTGGGCAGCCATTCCATTGTCTGACCACTCTCTGAGGGAAAAAGTTCTTCCTTACGTCTAACCTAAACCTCCTCTGGTACAACTTAGAGCCATTTCCCCGGGTCCTGTTTGTTGCCTGGGAAAAGAGGCCAAAGTTTGAGAGTGCAATGAGGTCTCCTCTGCGCCTCCTCCAGACTGAACAATCCCAGCTCCCTCAGCCACTCCTAATAGGATTTGTGCTCCACACCCCTCACCAGTTTTGTTGCCCTTCTCTGGACATGTTACAGGTCCTCAAAGTCTTTCTTGTAGTGAGGGGCCCAAAACTGAACACAGTACTCGAGGTGCAGCCTCACCAGTGCTGAGTAGAGGGGGACAATTACCTCCCTGCTCCTGCTGGTCACACTATTTCTAATGCAGGCCAGGATGCCGTTCCACCTCTTGGCTACCTGGGCATACTGTCAGCTTGTGTTCAGCCAAGCATCAACCAACACCCCCAGGTCCCTTTCCTCTTCACAGTCATTCAGACACTCAGCCCCAAGCCTATAGCTGTATGGGATTATTGTGGCCAAAGTGCAGGAACTGGCACTTGGCCTTATTGAACCTCATCCCATTCCCCTCAGCCCAACAATCCAGCTTATCCAGATCCCTCTGAAGGGCCTTCCTACGCTCAGGGAAATCAACACTACCTCCCAGCTTGTTGCCATCTGCAGACTTACTGAGGGCACACTCAGTGCCTTCATCAAGGCCATCAGTAAAGATATTAAGCAAGATGGGCCCCAGTACCGACCTCTTGGGGACACCACTTGTAACGGATCTCCAGTTGGGCTTAGTTCCAAGCCCTGACCATTGGGCACGCAGCAGATATGTGGATGATTCTTGTCCCCCATGAGAACCAGTGCATGGGATTGCAAGGCTACTTCCAGCTGCATGTAGAAGGCCTCATCGACTTCATCCTCCTGATCTGGTGACTGTAGTACACCCCACAACACTGTCGGCCATACCAGACCTGCTCTTCATTCCCACCCAGAAGCACTCCACACGTTCTTCATCCTCTCACGGGTGCACCTCAGTCTATTCCAGTAGGTCTCTCACATAAAGGGCAACTCCTCCACCTTGCTTCCCCAGCCTGTCTTTCCTGAAAAGGACACAGCCCTCCATGGCAGCATTCCAGTCACGTGAACTGTGTCACCACATCTCTGAGACTGCAGTGAGATCATGGCCCTGCAGCTGCACACAGATCTCCAGCTCATCCTGTTCATTGCCCATGCTATGCGCACTGGTCTACAGGCACTTCAGGGAAGCAGCAGGTGCATTTACACTTGGAGGGACACAGGAAGATTTTGGATGGGGTATTGGCAACATGACCTTCTCTGAGGAGTCCCCATATGATCCTATGGGAGAGCTCAGAGGTTTTCCCTGTAATCTCCAACAATCTCCCACAGTGACAACATCCCTCAGCCCTTCTCTGCCACACTGAATTCCCCTCTCTTGCCTCTTTGGACCTAGTTTAAAGACTTGGAAATCATTCCAGAGAGCTTGTTCCCCAGCACACGTGTGCCCCACTTGCTCAGTCCATCAGTAGCCCATACACCCTGTTTCTTCCTGCACAAGATCAGAATACCCAAAGCCTTGATCACAATGCTGCCCCTTCAGCCAAGCAGCAAAAGGGAGCCTCAGTGCTCCCCAGCCAGGGACCCCCAGTTGCTGAGACTGTCCATCCTTTTTTGGTGGCACTGATATTGACGCAGTGCCCTGTCTGGCCCCCTGCCCTGCATTCTAAATGTTCTTCTAGGGGCATGTGTTCTGACTGCACGGTTTTGCATTTCCTCACTCAAAGAATGTGAGACATTGTCACTGTAGATAACAGCAGCAGTAGGAAGTTTGAGAAGCAAAATGATCGCCCTCACACTGTATTTTGCCCACTGACTGATATTTAGTCCCCTAAGCAAGACAGAGAGTACGTCTGCTCCTGTGAGCAGAACTGTAAGCTCCATTCCATCCATCCCACCAAATACACACAGCAACCCCATCCCATCCCACCTGCCCTGCATCTCCAGCCTGCAGAGCCCAGAGCCATCCATCACACACAGCACACCCGTCACAGGGCCGTTCCCACCACCTCTCACTCATGCTGATGATGCTGCAGCACACAGGGCCTCCAACTTTGGATGCCAATGTGAGAAACCAGTAACATGTAACAGCCATGCACATGTGTTGAGGACTGGCTTGAAAACCAAGGCCATGTTCAGTGTATCAAGGTCATGATAGCCTTGTAAGGCAATTCGAGTAAACAACTAGTTGCAAGTTAAGCTGTATGAGGAAGCTGTTATGGGAAGTAGGCGTAGCGGGGAACTTCACGTTCTCAAAGTTACAGGTTGACATAAATGAGTAGTGCCCAATGAGAAGGCGACAAGTGTACTGTAAGGTTATATACTCTGATGCTCTACCATTAAAGGTTGGACTTAGCTGCTAACTGGTATCGAATCGTCTCTAAGATCCCACAATCCTGCTCCCAAATGGCGCCCAAACAGGGAGCAGAGGCAGTCTGAACATCTTCGGGGCTTTGCTATGGGAGGAAGGACAGCATGCGGCAGCGCATGCTAAAACCGGGAAGGAAGACAACATGGAGCTGGAGGTAGCCCTGTCATTACCAGCGAGCTTGTTAGAGAAGTGAGGCGTAAAGCTCAGTGCCAAAGTCCTATCTGCATTAGTTACAATGGGCCGGGCAAAAGGGCTTTTCAATGATTCAGTACAGGTCTTTTTAAGGAGTGGCAAGATTTCAGTGATGCTATTTGGGACACTGTAATAAATGTAGAAAAGTGGGCAAAAAGGATGCAGAGCCCTTGGCAGGAGGTTATTAACTGCCTAAAGAAATACCAGGTAGAGAAAAATACTGCCCAGAATGTGATGCAAGTTTTAGACCTGGCTGAAGGCAGTAAGACGACAGAATCGGTGTTCGGGGTGGGAGGACAGTCAATCTTTGAACCATCAACCCCACCAATTATGCTGGAAGCTGAAGTTTGCAATCCGAATTTGCCTCATTAGACTGCCCCAAAAAGATTGAACCCAACACCCCATTGCTGCCTACCCCTTCTGTGACAGATGGAACAGATCAATCTACCTGCCCCAGGCTGCCAGCACGGCCGATTCTTCTGAATCCCAAATCGGAGGAATCGTCATCCAGTGATGATGAAGCCACCTCTCGGGAAAGGAGAGTCGTCAGGAGACTGGGGGGACGTGGTGGCTTAACTGTACAACCTATGGGAGGTGGAGAATGGTCAGCAATAATAAGGGATGCAGTCCTGGAAGGAGAATGGGGGGTGGTCAGGTTGTTAACACAAGGGGCATATCTGGTAATTCATCAGCCTGGGCACGGGAACGGGCAGGTTGCCAAATATGTACAAATAGACTGGAAGCTGTTACAGCAGTTACGTAATACTGTGGCTGATAATGGGCTGCACTCAGAGGCAGCCAGGCAAATGTTACAATGGTTATGGTCCATGAATATGATGGTGCCAGAAGATATTAAGCAAATAATGAAACTGATTTGCTGACCCTCACTATTGATGGTGTGGGAAAAGGCCTGGCGGACGGAGTGTGAGGCTTCAACCAGAGTAAATAGACCTCTGGGTGACCCGCTTGCTAATGTTACCCCAGATATGTTAATGGGGATGGGCAATTATACAACCACTCCGGTTCAGATGACTTTCCCTGCACCCATTCTATGGGAAAGCATGCGCTGCTCTCGAATGGCCTTGCAATTTGTGCCCTCGAAAGAGGTGCAACCACACTACGTTACAATTAAGTAGTCGGATGGGGAACCATTTTCCTCCTTTATAGACAAATTAACAGACTCCCTAATGCCTGAACCCAGCCTCACCCCAGAAGCCAAGGAAATTATGCTGAAAACATTAGCAGTAGAGAAGGCCAATGCAAAAACACAGAGTATCCTATTGCAGTTGCCACGATCAGCCAGTGTAGCAGATATGATAGAGAAGGTGAACCAATCTGGTATAGATGCATCTGCAGCTATGATTGGGAGAGTAGTGCAACAATCAATGCCGTACCTCAATGGAATCAGTCACTGCCGCTTTAGCAGCTGCACTAAGGCCATTGGGGATGAAGGAGAGGGCTGAGTCACAAGGGTCATGTTTTAGGTGTGGAAACAGGGGACATATTAGGAAACAATGTAGAGAACAGGTTTGGTGCAAAAACTGCAAGAGTGCTTCACATGCAACTTTAGCCTGTAGATAGTGTCAGGGAAACTGACAATTACAGCCAGCCACCCGAGGGAGTCTGGGATCAGACTTGGCTACCGCAGTAAGAACAACATTGATTGATCAAAACCCGGGAAAAATAGCTACCACAATAACTGGCCCAATCATAATTCAAGGCAAGATATATGGTGCCTTATATTATATATATATAGTCGGGACGTGATGGCTCAACTTCATTTCCGGTTGGTTTCACCATCAGCAGTTTATCAGTCGCAGCCACTGAGCAGCAGCCTCAACCCATAAAGTTATAATGGAAAACTGATAACCTGGTATGGGTGGATCAGTGGTTGCTAACTCAGGAAAAGTTATCAGAGGCCCAAAAACTAGTTCAAGAACAATTTGAAGCAGGACATATTGTTTGTTCCACAAGCCCGTGGAATGCCCCCATATTCATAATAAAAAAGAAATCAGGAAGATGGAGGCTCTTAAACAATTTGAGGAAAATTAAGAAAATAATAGAGCCCGTGGGAGCCTTACAACCAGGGTTGCCGTCACCCACAATGATCTTTGCACACTCAGGATACTGAAAGGTTCTCTCTCCTGTGTGAAGCGCTTGTGACGCTTCAATTCAGAACTATTTTTGAAGCTCTTCCAATGCTCAGAGCACATGTAGGGTATTGCTAGTGTGTGGAAGCGCTAGTGGTAGGTGAGGTGGGAACTACTTTTGAAGCTCTTCCCACACTCAGAGTACTTAAAGGGTCTCCCACCTGTACGGATGCACTGGTGGGAGGTGAGGTGGGATCTCCTTCTGAAGCTCTTCCCACACTCAGAGCTCCTGCTGCGTCTGTCTCCTGTGTGGATGCATTGGTGGTAGGTGAGGTGGGATCTCATTCTGAAGCTCTTCCCACAGTCACAGCACTTGTATGGACTCATTGCTGAGCACATGCACTGGTGGTTAACGATGCTGGAATCTTTTTCGATGTTGTTTCCACACTCAGTGCATGGATTCTGCTTTTTTTTTTTTTCTTTTTTTCTGGCACACATCCTTGCTCCTGGATTCTTCAGGCTCTCTTTTGACCTATGTTGAAGTCCAGCGGGCTGCTTCCTTTCTTTATCAGACGGATTCCCAGAGGCTTCATGATGTGCTTACCCTGACCTTGCTCCAGGCCTCCTTGGACATCCCTTCTGATTTCTTCCACACAGACAGCACCCCACCGCCTTTTGGCCACACCACTTTCCTGCAGGTCCTCCAGCATATCTGTAATCCCAGTTCCTGCTGGATGAAAGAGGAAAGATTTTGCACAGCACACAAAGGAACCCATTGCCACCTGGTCACTTTGATGCTGGGACACTGGGGCCAACTGTGTTTTTAGATGACAGAGAAGCTCACCAAATGGAGTTTACTCACACTTATTTTTGAGTGTGTTTGACTTGCACTTTACTCCAGGGTTTCTCAAATTTTCATTACTTTACTCACACTTCACTCTGGGTTTACTCACAGTTTTATCTGGGTTTTTCTGGCAAAATTTCTCAGGAGTGTATGCTCTGTCTTTTGGGCCCACCCACACTTTACGCTAGGTGTTTCTCACACTGTACTCAGAGTTTACTGACACCTTGCTCTTGTCTTAGAGTTTTGTCCAGTTTTACTCAGATTTTACACCAGAGTAACACACTCTTTACTCTGGGTTTACTCTTAGTCTACTTGGGGTGCATCCACTCCTTACTCTGGGCTTTACACACACTTTGCATTCACACTTTTTATGACACCCTACTCCAGGTGTGTATGCTCTCTCTTCCAAGCCTTCCCACAGTTTACTCCAGGTGTTTCTTACTCTTTACTCTGAGTTTACTCACACTTTACTCCTGGCTTACTCACAGTTTTCACCAGGATTTGCTCACACTTTTCACCAGGCTTGCACACTCTTTGCTCTGGGATTATTCTTACTCAACTCCGGGTGAGCTCACTTCTTACTCTGGTTTTACTCACATTTTACGCCATGTTTACTGACCCTTTACTCATGGTTTACTCAACCCTACATCGCTTGCTGCTGCGTCTCTGCAGCCCTGAGTGTAACTTGGTTAAGGCTTATAACGGACTTGCTTATACTTTAAAGCCATTTGAACTTTCCTCCAAGTATGGGGTGTTAGACATATTGCAGGCATTCCTCATTCTCCCACTGGACAAGCTATCATTGAGCATACTCATCTCACATTGAAATCCATTCTTCATAAACAAAAAAGAGGGAATACGGGAGACACACCACAAGAAAGGCTGCATGTGTTTTGCTTTCTCTGTGCCATCTGTCAATAAAGCAGAGCCAGCCTCTTGGCATGAATGTGTTGTACTGCCTCAAGGCTTGAAGAATTCTCCGACTGTGTCAGCTGTTCGTAGCCACTGCCTTGCAACCTATTTGTAAAGCCAACCCTCATATGATCATTTATCATTACGGGGATGACATCCTGTGCTGTCAGGAACAGCCTTTTGATAATAGCTGGGAAATGCAATTCATCTCCCATCTCTCTCAATTTGGCCTTACGGTGGCACCGGAGAAAGTGCAACGCACCTTTCCTATGTTAAATCTGGGTTGGAAACTGACAGATGCAATGATATACCCTCAGACTGCAGAATTGAAAATTGATATTTCTATATTCACCGACTTTCAAACACTTTTAGGTCATTTACAATGGCTATGGCCATCGGTTGGCATTTCTAACGCACAACTGGAACCGTTGTTATAGTTGTTAAGGGGGAGATGTGCTAATGATGCAATTGTACTGATGCCTGAGGCTAAGCAGGCTCTAGTCCAGATCACCACCCAAATTCAATCGGCAGCTAGCCATCGTCAATCCCTACTTCATGACATTTCTCTTGTGTATGTCCAGGAAAGACACTCTTTTGCAGTCATCTGTCAATGGCAAAAGAAAAAGGGGGAGGTTGGTCAAGGCAGAATACCACTGACGGACAACTGTAAAAGGCACACTTCTCCTCAAAACAGGCCTACTAAACAATCTTGTACTTTCCATCTGTGTTTTTTTGTTTGTTTGTTTTGTTTTTTGCTGGAATGGCTGTTTCCCCCTGCTCAGTCTTTGATGACTTATTGATATAGTAGCTGAACTAATTTGTATGGGCAGAGACAGATGTCTCAGCATAGCGGGGCAAGAACTTGATGATATTAGTTTACCCTTTACCTCGATGTGGGCAGAATGGGTGTACCATAATTCCCTCTCCTTACAGTTGTCTTTAGAAGGGTACCTTGGTTGTTGGCATACGGAATTCCCAGATCAGCAAGTAGTGCAGTTCCTGGAAAAAACCGACTGGATTGAAATAGCTCATTATTCAAATGACTGGTAAATAGTTGCACAGTGTATACTGATGCTGAAGCCACAGAGATGTGTGTGTGTGGTGGGACAATAGCTGGAAGCATCAGTTTGTGCCAACAGAGCTGCAAGACAGTTTACAAACTGTGGAACTAGAAATGATTTTATGGGCCTTCACTGCATGGCCAAATGAACCCCTAAGTGTTGTAACCGATTCCCTCTACACGGCTGGCGTATGTCAAAGAATTGAGGACGCCCACATTAAAAACAACAACAATGTGTGGCTTATCTCTCTGTTTTTATGCCTTAAACATACGTTACGGCAAAGAAAGGAACCATATTGTGTCATCCACATTCGCAGACAGCTAAATACACTTGTCAGTCCGCTGGACAAATGGCTAGAGGGATGGAGCTTTACCGGATGGCTGCAAGGTTTGGGAAAGAAAGATTTTCACGCTCCCCTAATGATTGTTTTAGGTATTATAATGATCAGTATAGGTATCGGAATTGTAAAACACTTGCTCAACAAAATGCCTGCTGCTGTCTAGCTTGCACAAACAGAAAAAGGGGGAATTGTGGAGGAGTGGTGGACGCAGCTCGGCCATGTTTACTCCTCTTTGGATCATTGCGAGCAAGCAGTCCACGAAAGGGACAGCACCAGGATGTGGGACGACCATGAGAAAGACTGACGATCATGA
Source organism: Centrocercus urophasianus (assembly GCF_019232065.1). Lineage (NCBI taxonomy): Eukaryota > Metazoa > Chordata > Aves > Galliformes > Phasianidae > Centrocercus > Centrocercus urophasianus. The sequence continues at coordinate 10,263 of NW_024884472.1, read as the reverse complement.
GAGAGACTGATACCAGACTTGAAACGACTGGCCTGTGCTTCTTATTGTTTGCTATTGCCTTGTAGCTTGCTGTATTGCAAAGGTATAATACAGGGTGCGAATTTCCTGTCGTGTTGATGCGGTTGAGTGCTTCCTTTATTTCAGTATAGATTGAATGTGAATTAATAGGATTTAATGTTTCCAATGCTGGGATGTACGGGAATAGCTCTTCTAATGTATTAGTAACGCTCGGTTATGATGCTGTCAGCCTATCAATTAGCCTTTTCTTGATTAGTGAAGACAAAACCTGGAAAGGAATCCCAGGAAAGGGATGACCCTGTATTGTAGGATGATTAACTCTCTTTCATCTCACTAATCAGGATGTATTTTGCAAGTAGGTGTTCCACTTGGGCTCTGTATCTCGCAGTGGCCATGCGGATGCAGTGTACAAATGGGAAGTACCCTTCAGACCCTGAGATGAAGAAAAGCAAGAGAATCTGATGTGGGTGGGAGAGGAAAAGTGCACCTTGAAGCAGGGGACGCCCTGCTGGCATTGCCTATCGCATTCACCACCACCATGTTTTTTCTCTCTCTTTTTCTGCAGGTTGTTGTTTCTCTAGGGTCAGAAAGTAAGAACGCCCCTAGTGATACTCTAGCGCATTTGCCCTCGAATATTGATACAGCCACTAATTTTCAATAGAACAGTTGAAGACCTCTTTCTAATCAGTTAGAGATTAAAGTAGAATGGGACACTCAGGAATTTATTTCCAGGTTGCAGAAAGTTGGGCTGCAGACCAAACACGTTTGTTGTTTTCAGTAGATTAACAGCAATATGCTGTTTGCCTTGTCTCTTTAGAGTACTGTCAATTGAGGCCTTGATTCAGTTATAATGATTGTACAATTAATATAATTAGTGTTATTATTTTATAGTATAGTAAAAGTTTGTGAATAAACAAAAAAAGGGGGAATTGTGGGAACACAAGAGAAAACTGTTCAGAGCAGCAGCTGTGGAGCAAGACAAGCAGCATGAAAACCAAGAACACCACTAGAAGAAGAAAGAACATCTCAGGGCTCTGATTGGCTTCACTTGGTGTTACCTCACACTTTACTCCAATTCCACTTGCACTTTACTCTGGGTTTACTCACACTTCTTTTTTGTGCGTTTTTGACTCACACTTTACTCAAGGTGGAATCAAACTTTTATTCGTCTTTACTCACACTTTACTCCTGGCTTATTCACTCTTCTTTTTTGAGTTTGTCTGACTCACACTTCACTCAAAATGGACACAACATTTTTATTATAAATACCTGCAGCTCCATAGAATAGAGTGGTGAGCTTAATAAAGACCAGTATGTTCTGAGTATGAAAGGAGGAAAATTGGTGGAAGGCAATCTCTTGAAGAACAGTTCTACAAGAGAAAACAAATAGATACATGTATTTCTTTTCCCATTTCAAAAGCACTCAGAAAGTTTACAGACTTGGCAGGAGATGGGCAGTCCGCCCGGACTTCAAGCACATGTTTGCAATCCAAGTCCTGCAGTCCTGATAAGCTTTCCAACAAAGCTCTCTGAGAATACAGAGAGGTTGGTTCTGCTTAGATGATCTTTGAGGTCCTTTCCAACCCAGGCCCATTCTATGATGCTGTGATTCACAGGGATTGAAGCTGAGCGTTTCTCACAAAGGTATGACCATGTTGCATGCTGTGCTGCCACAACACAAAAGAAGCTTCACCCCCAACCCCATCAATTGTAGATCACGTGGAGGCCCTTGGGAAATGTAGCACATCTCAGTGTATCCTCCTCTTGGAGAATCAGAACTGATGGGAGACTTCTAGAGAACACCACAACAGGCAATACAGCTCTGCAGTGTACTCCATCTCCATACCAACAGTCTGTCGCATGATGTCATGAGATGGACTACTGTCACAACCAGGACACAAAGCTCACATAAACCCTTTTCTCACGGGCAAGTCACCTGTTCAGGCCACGATCTGTGATCTTGCACAGATATGGAAGTTCCACTTAGCCTTCAGTGGGATGGAAGTGAGAACACTTGGAATAAGCTGATAAACAATGTCCCAAACTGGACTAGGGTGGGCTTCCTTAATAGCTTGCTTATTTGCTTTCTTTTGTTTTTTGTTCTTTTTGTTTGTTTGTTTTGTTTTTTGTTTTTCTTCTCAAGAGCACAATCAGAAGAGGATGTGTAGACCCTCCCTGCCATAGGGATACAGTCCCTTTGGATGTGTTTCTGAACCATGGCATTCTGGAAAGCCTTGATGTGAGCGCAGGAAATACTTTTGGTCATGTGTACAGCTGGGTTATCAGCAGAAAGGAAAGAGATGCGGCTGTGATCACGGCAAAGTTCAGAGGAACATCCCCTGCAGAAAGATGCGTAGAGTTTAAACAATGCCAAGTGAAACTAAGAATCCACTTTTGCCCCACAGAAAATGCAATAGAAAAGGAAGCAGTCTTTCCTGACACAAACCCCCGGTTACCCCGAGGGCGGTTCCTTCTGGGTGTCATTAAAGTCTGTAGATCTACAGCAGCGAACAGCAGAGCCGGCCCTCGTACAGCAGAGAGCTTAACCATGCTCATGCCTTGCAGGGAAGACCGAATTGAGAAAGCAGGATAGGAAGTTGTTCGAAATAGCACTCACTTGTTCAGTGAGTAGAAACGTGACATCAGTGCCATGGGCAGCGCTCAGTGAGGAAGTGACCCAGCTGCAGGGAGATGCTGCCCTCGAGAGCAGGGCAGCCAGAGATTGCCTCTTGCTGGGAGCTGCTCACGGGTGAGAGGAGTTAAAGGAACGGCAGGGCAGCAACTTGGGGATGTGTGACCACAAGGATGTGCGAATGTCCCCAGTAAAGGAAGCAAAGAGAGCCAGCAGAAAGCGATGCTCCACTAGCATAACAAAACGCAGCCCCCATCCCTCCCTCCCTTCCTCCTTTCCCTCTCTGGGTGAGGGCTTTGCTGCCTTTCCTCCTCGTTAGGTCACCTTTGGCTGTGCAGAATGAGCCTCTGCAGGCCGGGCCTAGCATAATTGCTGTGCAGTCACATATTGATAACTACAACAGCAACTAAGGAAAGACTGAGAAGCATGACTATCAGAATGGGTTAGTATGCACAACAGACTGATAAAAGCCCCAGTGTCAGTTTTGGCAAGCAGGCAGCAGTCTGGAGAGGGAGAACCTGCTCCCTGCAAACAGCCCTTGTGTTGCTGCATTGTATGGTGCCTCCAGCCCCAGCAGACAGAGCACTTCCAGGTTGTTACTTCTGCATTTATTGCCTCTAATTTCCATTCATAGAATCATTGAATGGCAAGGTTGGAAACAACCTGCAAGATCATCTAGTCCATTCCCATGAACATTTTGTGAAGCCTTGGGCATTGAGCTGTTTGGAAAATATTAAAGTAAACATTCTAATGGGTGTGTGATTGCCCACTGTTATTATGGCCCTAATCTTGTTTTCACCATGGTGATGGATGTACTGCAAAGTTGCTGATCAAGCGGCTGTGCCAGATTCTGGGAAACACTCTTATCTCCATATTTCTTCCATTGAAGCTCCACCTCGAGGCCCCAAACCCATGGTGATCTCCCTGCTTGAAGGAGGGGAAGAGCCCTGGATCCCAGATGTGTGTAGCCCTGAGGCCGTGCCAGGAGACCTCAGCCCAGGTGAGGTGGTGGAGGGAAGAAGTTTGGGTCTGGAAGAGCCGTCTCTGTGTTTTATTTTGGGCACTGTGTGCTATTTCTGGATTTCCTCTTTCATCCAGCAGGAACTGGGATTGCAGATATGCTGGAGGACCTGGAGGAAAGTGGTGTCGCCGAAAGGTGGTGGGGTGGTGTCTGTGTGGAAGAAATCAGAAGGGATGTCCATGGAGGCCTGGAGCAAGGTCAGGGTGAGCAGCTCATGGAGCCACTGGGAAAGGGTCTGGGAAAGACAGGGAGGAGCCCATTGGACTTCAAGATAGGTGAAAAGGAGACTGAAGAACCCAGGAGCAAGAATGTGTGCCAGAAAGAAATGCAGAATCCCTGCACTGAGAGTGGAAATAGTTTTGAAAACGATTCCAGCATTGTTTACCACCAGTGCATTCACTCAACAGAGAGCCTATGCAAGTGTTCTTATTGTGGGAAGAGCTTCAAGAAGAAATCCCAACTCACATACCACCAACGCATCCACACAGGAGAGAGACCCTACAAGTGCTCTGAGTGTGGGAAGAGCTTTTACAAGGATTTTTCAAGTGAAGCAACACGAGCGCTTGCACACAGGGGAGAGGCCCTACAAGTGCTCTGAGTGTGGGAAGACCGTAAAAACCCATTCCCACCTCACATACCACCACCACTTACACACGGGAGAAAGACCCTACAAGTGCTCTGAGTGTGGGAAGAGCTTCAAAAGTTGTTCAGATTTAAAGCGCCACCAGCGCATCCACACAGGAGAAAGACCCTATAAGTGTCCCGAGTGTGGGAAGAGCTTCAGAAGGAATTCTGAATTGAAGTGTCATCAGCACACAGGGGAGAGACCCTTCAAGTGTCCTGAGTGTGAGAAAAGCTTCAAACACAGGTCTAATCTCAACACCCACAAGCACATCCACAGTGCACGGAGGCTGTAAAGCATCCCCAGGATACGGGGAACCTTCAGAAACAGTTCCAGCCTCATTACCTACCAGCACAGCCACATAAGATACAGAGCCTGCAGAGCTCCTGTCAATGGTTTACGGGCTGGTTTGACCCAGTTCTATGACCAGCGGGCGGAGGGATTTCGCAAAATCTGTGCCCCTGGAAAAAAGGGAAATAGGGGAACCCAAAAAAATTAAAAACAGCGGCAACGACCTGAGGAGAAACAAACTGATTTACTAAATATAGTATCGGAATGCAAGATAACACACCATAATACAATACAATTTAGAATTGAAGCTAATAAATAAAATATGAGAGAGAGAATATCTGAAAGGTGGGTAGGCCTCACCAGAACGCTGAGGTGAAATGCCCAGTCCAGTTGAGTAGCAGGGAGATGGGAGGAAAGCAGACGAAGAGCAGATGAGAAAGAGCCCATCAGGTGACCTTGCAAGGAGCTCTATCTCCTCTCTGTGACCGCAAAGTACCCTGGGGAATGTAGTTCTTCTTCTCTTCTGGGCAGGTACCCAGAACTTAGCATTAACAGTTCTAGTTCTAGTTCTTAGCATTCCCAGCACCCTACGTGATGTTATGATGTGGAATACCAAAAACTAAAAATCACAAAACCATGATAGCTCCAAACATGGGAAGAGCTTCAGCCAGAGCCCCAGCCTGGTGATCAACTGTGGCTTTGTGTGGTGATGAACCTTACAAATCTCTCGAGTAGAGGAAGAGCTCTGCTGGCAAACTAAATCCTCTTTCTGTTTCTTTGCATGAGAATTATGCTGTCCTTCAGCTGCAGTTTCTGTGTTGAGTGGCCATGCAAAGGAGAGAATCCAGAGTGGGATGTGTCACAGCCACTGGAAACCCTCTGCCAGGTGGCACGTTTCGGCCAGGGCTGCGTTCAAGGAGAGTCACCTCTTACCTCCCCTGCAGAAACTCCTGTGCTGTGGGGTAGCAGGTGAGGACCCAAAGGAAACCTCAGCTGGGCTGATATGTAACCAGGAAGAAATTCTGTCTGCAGGCCGTGTGGGAAGAGCTTCATCGGGAGCTCAACCCTCAGTAGATGCCAGAGAACCAACCCAAGAGGAGAGTCCCAGTGAGTGCCTTGACTGTAGGAAGAGGTCTGTCCACAGCTGGGAGCTCATCACACATTGGGGCATTAAAGTGTTAATGCTCCAATTCCAGGTACCTATCCCTGTACATCACAGAAGTCACGGGACCTGGCATTCCAGTGGGGGGGGCGCTCTCTTGCTGCCTTGCAGTGGGTGCTGGAGGGTGCTTTCCTAGCCATTCCAAGCTTTTCAGGTTTGACTCGGTCCTGGGAACTCTCTCTCTCATCTTGTCTGATTTATTAATCTCAATTTCAATTAAATGGTATTATATTTTGTTATCTTGTGTTCCGATATTATAGTAAAATAAGTTTTCCTCCATAGATTTTTGCCGCTGTTCTTTTCCTCCCTTCCTTCCTTCCCATTTTTGTGGGACTGGGGTAGGAGGGGGGAGGGCAGAGGCCTGTTGCCTCTGTCACGGACATAGATTGATCTGGTCAACTCCGTGACAAGGGCACACGTTGTCCTTGTGCCACGGGGGCCTCCTTGCCTCCTTACAGCCCTGTAGGGAGGTGTCCTATCATTCTCGCTCACAGAACACTCCACACCCACATCCCACTGACCATATGAGAGCCTTGGGCCATCAGGGACAGGACCACCCTTCCCAGAGGCTGCAGCTATGGCCCTACTCTTCTGTTGCATCAGACATATCAAGGGCTTTCCTCAGTTTGAAAGCACCTGCACAGGGCCTTTGCCTGCCTGGAGTCACAACCTCCAATTATCTGCTCTAACATGGATGTGGGGAGGCTTTGTTGGTAATGTCTCCACAGGGACCAATTACTACTCCAACACTCTACAACATTTCTGGACAGCGTTTTGACTGCACCTTCATCATTTGGTTGCAGCCGTCTTCTCTCAGTGCCTGAAGTTCATGGACACCACATTCGCTGTGGGACTCATTACAGTGCAGAAAGATCTAACAAGGCATTTCCCTCAAGTCTTCAAGACTTGAACTGTTCATGAGGGAGGTCTCAGTGTTGCAGACAAAGTTTTCCAGGAGCACTGTCCAAAAAAGGAGTTGTCATATTTAAGGGTATTTTTATTACAGCAGACACAGAGATGTCAGTGAGTGGGGCACAACTCCTGTGACACAGATGGCAGCTCCGTCAGGGAGAGGGAGATACCGCAAGCATGGAGATAGCATTGTGGGGATGCAAGAGGGAAATGTAGTCAGTGAGAGTTGATAAGGGGATAGTGACTGCACCAGACAAAGATGGGAATTAATGTAGATGGAGGAGAAAGAAGCCTGTGGAAGAGGAGGGATGCAGGGGGCCAGTTGCTTGTGGCCAAATGTGTGGTCAGTGCTGGTCTGGCTGGGTGTGTGGGAGGCATGGAATTTAGCTGACTCCCTCCAGGACCCAGGACTACATCCTGAGAATAAGATGCTTCAACTGATTCAGCTGGATCCCATCCCTACGGAAGTGTAAAGGGCTGTCCAGCAGATCCAGGTAGCTGCAGGGAGATGTGGGGGGGGAAGGGAGGAACCCCCCAGCAGCACAGGGGCCTTCTGCTGCTAGAGGTGCTGCATGGGGCTGGGGGCTCACAGCTGCACTGCATGCATGGGACCTAGCAGAGGGGACTTTTCAAGAAGGAGGACCAAACATGGGAAATCCTGCCCTGTGTTCATTTTCCTAACCTTAAGGTAGGGATGACTGGCAAAATGGGAGAGGAGCTATCTATATTGAGACATCATTGAGACTGCTGTACTGTAGCTTTGGAAATGAGTAGCTTTGTGAGCAGCATGCTCATGTTCCATCAGCCTTTCCTCACTCAGTGGACAGAACAAGCATCAGCTTTGTTGATCCCATTCAGGCTTTCTGATAAGTCTGTTTATACTGCAAAGATAAGCATGCACACAGATACTGCTCTGCATACAGGCAGTTTTCTGACAGGCAAAGATGGGTGCACTGACTTTCGGGTGGTGAGTGTGAGAGCGAAAAGGAAAAGAAGGAAAAGACATGAGACATGGAAACAGCCGGCAGGGAAGACAGTTCTCCAGGCAGCTGGGTTGTGATCAGGGAATGAGAGGAAAGGAAAAACAGAAATGTTGTTGGAGGGACAATCGCAGAATGGCCAGGGTTGGAAGGGACCTCAAGGATCATGAATCTCCAACCCCCTGCCACATGCAGGGCCACCAATCTCCCCATTTAATACCAGGCCAGGCTGCCCAGCGCCCCATCCAATCTGGCCTTGAACACCTCCAGGGACAGGGAATCCAGAGCCTCTCTGGGCAACTTGTTCCAGCACCTCACCACTCTCTCTGTAAAGAACTCCCCCCTGACATCCAACCTAAATCTCCCCTCCCTCAACTTAAAACCACTTTCCCTCGTCCTGCAGTTATCAGTCCTTTCAAAGAGTTGATTCCCCTCCTGTTTATGGGCTCCCATTAGGTACTGCAGGCTGCAATGAGGTCACCCCGCAGCCTTCTTTTCCCCAGGCTGAACAAGCCCAGCTCCCTCAGCCTGTCTTCTTAGGGGAGGTGCTCCAGTCCCCTCATCATCTCTGTGTCTCTCCTCTGGACCCTCTCCAACAGCTCCCTGTCTTTCTTGTACTGGATAAGGATGTGGTGGGGGACCACGTCCAAGGCCTTGCTCAAGTCCAGGTAAAAGACATTGGTCACCTTTCCCTTGTCCACCAATGCCGTGACTCCATCACAGCAGGCCCCCACATTGGTCAAGCATGCCTTTCCCCTGGTGAAACCAGGCTGGCTGTCTTGGATCACACGCTCATTCCTCATGTGATGGAATATGTCATCCAGGATGATCTGTTCCATGATCTTCCCAGGCACAGAGGTGAGACTCACCGGCCTGTAGCTCCTGGGGTCCTCCTTGCTGCCTTTCTTGTAAATGGGAGTGATGTGGCCCTTCGTCTGGGACCTCACCTGACAGCCACAACTTTTCAAATATGATGGAGAGCAGCTCAGCAACCACCTCAGCCATCTCCTTCAGAGCCCTGGGATGCACACCATCTGGCCCCAGAGACTTGTACACACTCAGTCTCATGAGGTAGTCCCGGACTTACTCTGCCCTTACAGTGGGAGCGGATTTACTGCCTCAGTCCCCACCGAGGTTTAAGGATGCAGGGCTCAGGGACGTGAGAAGTACTGCAATGCTGGCTGCCAGTGAAGACTGAGGCAAAGAACTCGTACCTCAGGCTTCTCTTTTCCGTTGAAGCCAGTTCTCCTTTTACATTTACCAAAGGAGGCTCACTTGCTTTGGCCTGCCTCTTCTGCCCAATGTACCTGTAGAAAGTCTTCCTATTGTTTTTCATGTCCCTCGCCATGTTCAGTTCTGCCAGCGCTTTGGCTTTCCTGATCCCACGTCTGCAACCTGAGCCATAATCCGAACCGTAGAACCATAGAATGGCCCGGGTGGAAGGGACTTCAAGAATCATAGAACCATAGAATGGCTTGGGTTGGAAGGGACCTCAAGGATCGTGAAGCTGCTTGATGTGGCAATCAGGGCCACCAACCTCCCCATTTAATAGCAGCCCATGCTACCCAGGGCCCCATCCAATCTGGCCTTGAACACATCCACAACCTCTCTGGGCCGCTGTTCCAGCACCTCACCACTCTCTCTGTAAAGAACTTCCCCCAACATCCAACCTCAATCTTCCCTCCCTCAACTTAAAACCATTTCCCCTTGTCCTGCTGTCATAAACCCTTTCCAAGAGTTGATTCCCCTCCTGTTCGTAGGCTCCCTTTAGGTCCTGGAAGGATGCAATGAGGTCACCCCTCAGCCTTCTTTTCTCCAGGCTGAACAAGTCAAGGTAAACACATCTCAGCTTTTCCTTCATCCACAATCCCAGTCACCTCATAGAATCATAGAATCACTCAGGTTGGAAAAGACTCTCAAGATCATCGAGTCCAACTGCAACCCAACCATCCTACCTTAACACTAACAACCTTCCGCTAAATCGTGTCCCCAAGCACCACATCCCAAATCTTACTGGATTCCACTGATGGATTTTCACCACAAATGACAGCACGTTTTTCCAAACCTAATCAGATAAAAAGAAAATTCCAGACTTCCTTCTCAAAACTTCAAGTCCTTGGGAAGGGTGAATGGAGGCCAATCAGAAGTGGGGAAGAAAGGAGCTGCTAAAGTCACTTGGGATCGTTTGTCCCCAGTATAATTGAAAATAAGCATACTGCACACTGCCGTGTTTGCATCCATGGCTTTTAAATGGAAAAATTGACAAGGGTTCCTTTAAAGATGTGATTTTCAAACTAAGCACCGACCCAGCAGAAATCACTTATGTGGAAAGAGTCCTCCGCTGACATACCTCAGCAGAAGTGAGCATCTGCTTCTTGGGTGTTCCCACCAGAAAAAAAGCAAACGTAGAACAGAATCCATTCACAGACCTCCTGCTGCAAGCAGCTGTGGTTGTCTGGAGCACAACTGAGAGCAGCACATGATCTCAGCTTCATTTTAAATCCCTTAAAGACAGGACTGAAAATCCTGGAGTTGTGCAAAGATGTAATTGTGAGTGAGTCATCAAAGAGCTGAACAGACTCCTTGATAGACCTCATCACTGTGAAGCCTTGGGAGCCTGAAACG
>NW_024884471.1:5482-10988 GCF_019232065.1 Centrocercus urophasianus | reverse complement strand
GGGGGGGGGGGCAGCAAGATGGCGGCCGTGCTGGAGGTGGAGGTTGGCGGCCCAGGAGAGCGCGAGGCGGAGGAGGTGGGGGCTCAAGAAGGGCGGGGAGGACCTGGGAGGGTCATAGGGCCTATGGGGGCCCGTGGGGTGGCAGGACTGAGGGGGACGCTGAGGAACGGCGGCTGTGGGGTGGCCCTCGGGGGGTCTGCGGGGGTCCCGCGGTTACCCTGGGGCCGAGGTGCGAAGCTGCAGAGCGAAGGAGCCTTCAGAGAGCCGTGAGAGGAGGGCGGTGTCCTCCTGTGCGCTCTGTGCCACGGGCGCTGATGGGGTAGAGGTGCTGTGGGAGGGGGGGAGCTGTGGGTTTCACCAGAAAATTGGGGCTTTGAGTCAAGGGTCTCAGATGTTGGGGCTGCGCTGGGCCCTGGGGGCTGCGCTGGGCCCTGGGGGCTGCGCTGGGCTCTGGGGATTCTCCGTGTGCTGAGCAGATCAACAGGGTGAGAGGGGAGGGCCTCAGTTTGTGCCATGGAGAGTCAAGGTGGGCATTTTGGATAACTTCTTCCTAAGAGCGGCCAGGTGTTGCAAGAGGCTGCCCAGGGCAACGGGGGCAGCTCCGTCCCTGGAAGTTTTTATGAGCCATGTGAACGTGGCACTGAGAAATGTGGTTTAGTGCAAAGGCAGAAGACGCTGAGTGCTGCTGAGCAGAGCCAGCTCCATCCTTCTGACTCCTGCCATTTAGATACTGACCAGCATCCATCAGATCCCATCTCATCTTTCTCTCCCCCAAGTGCTCAACCCTGGGGTGCTCAGCTTGTCCCCATCAGGAGCTGCTCCAGGCCCCCAGCATCTCCTCACCCTTACTGGGCTCTCCCCAGCAGTTCCCTGTCTGCCTGGAGCTGGGGAGCCCAGCACTGGTTGCAGTACTCCAGGTGTGGCCCCTGCCCCTCCAGGGCAGAATAGAAAGGAGGAGAACCTCCTTGCTCTGTGCACTGCCCTCCAGGGAACCATTGGCCTTCTTGGCCACCATGACAAACTGTTGCCTCACAGGTCAGCCTGTGGTCAACTGTTGACCAACCCTTGGCCAACCAGGACGTCGCTGTCCCTCTTGGCCATGGGGACACGCTGCTGCTTTGTGGTCACCCTGTTGGCCCCCAGGTCCTTCTCCACACAGCTGCTTTCCCTGAGCTGTGGTCGTCAGGAAGGAGATTCCTGTCCTGCACCGAGCAGAGTTGGATGCTCGCCCCATCCTGCAGCCTTGGAGCTCTTTGGTGCTGCTGCTGCGTTGTGGACCACCGTTGTGGCCCTTCCCCAGAGGGAAGTGGTTCCCTGAGCTGAGCATCAGGTCTGTGGTGGCTTTGGGGAATAGCACAGGAGTTTCCTTCCGAGCCCACAGTGCTGTGTGTGGGGAGAGGTTGGGGGCAGAGCTCTATATCCAGGTTGCATTCCCCACGCCGTCCCAGCAGCTGCACGCAGCACAGGGTCGTAGCGTTGGCCAGGTGCTGGTGTTTTTATTCTGAACTGGAAAGTTGGGTTGGAGCCTTGGGAGTGCTGGGTCAGTTTGGGGTGAGATTTGCCAGGATTGGGGCTGTCAGGAGCCCACACACACCTGTAAGAGGCTGTGATTCCAAAGAACCTCTGGCTTGCAGGGAGTTAGAATCCTATAGTATCCCAAATTGGAAGGGACCCACGAGGATCATCAGATCCGACTCGAGTTGAGCGTTTTGTTTCCATCTGTTTCCTTCTCACAGAATCACAGAACGGCCTGGGTTGCAAAGGAGCACAGCGCTCATCCAGCTCCAACCCCCTGCTGTGTGCAGGATCACCAACCAGCAGCCCAGGCTGCCCAGAGCCACATCCAGCCTGGCCTTGAATGCCTGCAGGGATGGGGCATCCACAACATGAGAGTGATTGCTGTGCTGACAGCGGGCTGCACAGCTTGTTAGAGGCAGAGCAGTGACTCTTTCAGCAGGTCAGGAAGCTCAGAGGGGAGCCCTGGCATCTCACAGATCCGCATTCTTCACCTGCAGAGACCGCGTCTCCCGTGGCTGTTGCTTGGGGACGAGGTGCTGCTGCTGGCATCTTGCTGTGGGCTGTGCCTTTTCCTGCCTGGGGACAATTAAGACAATTAAGGAGCAGAAGGGAAGCGTGGCACCTGAGCCCGGAGCTGTGTGCCGTAGCCCTGGGGACAAAGGTTGGAGCTGTGCCCTTGTGTAGGTGTGGTGCTGGAGCCTGATAGCAGAGTCCTTGCCGTGACTTCTCACAGCCGTCTGAGCGCTGAGGTGCAGGGAGGTGACCTGGTGCTTTGGTTTTAAGGCAGAGGTTGAAAAAGCCCTGTGAGGAAGGTGGAAGGCAGAGCCAGAGGTTCCCCCCCCCTTCTCCCCCTCTTTCCAAGTCCTGGGCTCAGAAGTTTCCTCCTCATATTTCAGAAGCGTCCCTGAGGTCTCAGGGAAAAGCTTTGCTATTTGCTGCTACCTGCAGGGATTGAGTTTCTGTGAGCAGTGTGCAGCTCCTGCAGCATGCTTCTGTGTTCGGGGACATAAGGACAGCAAAGCAGCCAACCCTTGCGATTGCCATCGCTGCTCCAACGTTGCTGTTGTATTTTTTGTCTCCTTAGGTCGACCTTTCACACCTGTCCCCGGAAGAGAGATGGAGGTGAGTTTGTGCTGGGAGCAGAGCTGAGAGCGCAGAGGAAGCCTTCAGCCTTCACCCACGTGGTGCTTTTTGCTGGAGGGGAGCAGGGGGCCTCTTTAAGAAGGCAGTGCTAATGTTTGACCTTCACAGTGCTCGTTGCTTGTCCCACCTTCTCTCTTGGCCGAGCCAACTGCGGGCAGACGCTTGCTGAGAAGCCCGCTGGGGCTCATCTGCTCTCATTATCAACTTCTTGACGGTTCCTGGAGATCAGAGAATTGGCCTTGCCTGTTGGATTGGGATTTCTTTCCTAACCAGACCCATCTTTTTGGCTTTAAGACCGTGGATTCAGGCTGTTGCACGCCCTCATTCCGCCCTGGCTTGCGGCCAGGCAGCGCTGCATGCAGGAAACCACAGGTGTCAGCAGAGAACCGCTCTGTGGCCATCACTTGTCGCGGGTTGCACGGAGCTGGGGTTGCCTAGGCTGCAGCTGGGGTGGGCTGGCTGATCTTTAAGATCCACGGAGCGACTTGCAGGGCTGCCCTTCTCCCTTTTTCCAGCAATGCGGGCAGCCCCGCCGTGCCCTTCGCCTGCCCTGTGCCCTCCTGCTCTTTATCTGCCTCCTCCCTCTTGCTGCAGGGTGGAACACGCACTGATGCACGCCAAGCACCGTGGCCACGAGGCCATGCACGCCGAAATGGTCCTCATCCTCATCGCCACGCTGGTGGTGGCGCAGCTCCTGCTGGTTCAGTGGAAGCAGAGGCACCCTCGCTCCTATAACGTAAGTGTCAGCCGGGGCTTTGATGTGGTGCTTTAGCAGCAGGGCCAGAGATGGGGCTGATTTCACGTGCTGCTTTCGAGGAGATGCAGAGAGGCATCAGGGCTGTGCCTGGAGCAGGGAAGCAAACCTCGTGGCTTCCTTACCGCGTTTCCAGGCGGTGCCTGGAGCCCTGTGTGAAACGTAAACCCAGCCTGTCCTCCTGTTGGAGAGCCCCAGGTGCTGTGAGTCACCCTGACGTGCCTCTCCTGTGTTCCTGCAGATGGTCACCCTCTTCCAGATGTGGGTGGTGCCTCTGTATTTCACGATAAAACTGTACTGGTGGCGGTTCCTGGTCGTCTGGGTGCTCTTCTCAGCAGTCACAGCTTTTGTCACCTTCAGGGCCACTCGGAAACCCCTGGTGCAGACGACACCCAGGTGAGTGGGCGCAGCTTTGGGCAAAGCTCAGCCCCGGGGTGAGCACTGCAAGGAGTCCTTTCAGGTCTCACTGCCCCAAATCGTAGTCTGAAGTTTCTGCTTTGGGAATCCAAGGACTGGGAGCTGCCGGGGCAGAGGCAGATCTGTAGCTTGAATTCAATTCCCAACCTCTGACGCCGCATTTTGTTGAAATCTCTAACTTGGAAATTAAAACGGTTCTGTTCGTTTTGGGGGGGGGAAATGGTCAGCAGCTTGTTTTGAATTCTTGCAGGCTGGTTTATAAGTGGTTTCTGCTAATATACAAGATGAGCTACGCCACTGGAATCGTGGGGTACATGGCTGTGATGTTCACCCTGTTTGGTCTGAACTTATTGTTCAGGTGAGCGAATCTTTTGGGTGTGAGTGCTGGGGGATGTGGCAAACCAGGGAGAACGGGGTCAAAGCCAACTGCTGAATGGGGCAGGAGGCCAAAGAGAGACTTCTGGGGTGTCCTTTCCCCACGGATGGGGTCGTGGTGAGATGCTGATGGGGAGCTGTGCTTCCAGCTGCTGGCAGCTCCCTCCTGCTCCGTGCCTCTCCAGCCTGGGGGCAGTAGTGAGGTGTTCTTTGCTTCTCCAATAAACCTGCAGCTCAGGTCTGGCAGTAGCAACGGGCCTTATCCCAAGCCAGCTTTCATTTCAGAGAGATTAATTTCTTCTTGACTAATGAACAGACCTGGCAGCAGCCAGCAGGGACGTGGAACTGTTAAGTGAGGGCTTCTTTGGAGAGGATGTGCCTAACCCTAACCCTGCAGCAAAGCTCTTGGTGTCGTGTGTTGTAGAATCAAACCAGAAGACGCGATGGACTTTGGCATCTCTCTCCTCTTCTATGGTCTTTACTATGGGGTCCTGGAACGGGACTTTGCAGAGATGTGTGCAGACTACATGGCCTCCACCATTGGGGTGAGTGAGGGCCACCCCGATAACAGGTTCTGGGATCGAGCTGCTTGCAGCAGGAACTTTTCCCTCCCCAAAATGGGAAGGTGTATCGAAATCCACCTGAGCCTTTAAAATCTCTGGTGCTGAAATGTGGTCATTTCTGGGGCCGTGTCCTAGGTGCATCAATTCTTTATCTGTGGCTTGTGCCCTCTGCAGCTTGTGGTGCGGACAGGGCCTGTGTTCCTGCAGTGGTGGCCTAAAATACAACACAAAGCAAAAACTGAACGAGGGCACCTGTGGGGTGAATCGCATTCCTCCTTTGCAAGAGTCCTGTAGGGCTCTGAGAGCTCTGCATCCTTCCCCTCCTGCTCTCCAGGCTCACTGCTTTGCTTGCTGGACGTTCTGTCTGTCTGTAGGACTCAATCCTGTGGAGAAGGACCCAGGGGTCCTGATGGCCAAGAAGGCCAGTGGTGTCCTGGTTGGCCAGCAGTTGAGCACAGGCTGACCGTGAGGCAGCAGTGAGTCCTGGTGGCCAAGAAAGCCAACGGTGTCCTGGTTGGCCAAGGGTTTGCCAACAATTGACCATGAGGCAGCAGTATGACCTGAAGGCCAAGAAGGCCAATGGAGTCTTGGTTGGCCAACAGTTGAGCACAGGCTGACTGTGGGGCAGCGGTGAGTCCTGGTGGCCAAGAAGGCCAACGATGTCCTGATTGACCAAAGGTTGGCCAACGGTTGACCACAGGCTGATCATGAGGCAGCAGTATTTATCCTAGAGGCC
>NW_024884471.1:5383-5472 GCF_019232065.1 Centrocercus urophasianus | reverse complement strand
GTTGACCACAGGCTGATCATGAGGCAGCAGTATTTATCCTAGAGGCCAAGAAGGCCAACGATGTCCTGATTGACCAAAGGTTGACCAAC
>NW_024884471.1:1797-5373 GCF_019232065.1 Centrocercus urophasianus | reverse complement strand
GTTGACCACAGGCTGATCATGAGGCAGCAGTATTTATCCTAGAGGCCAAGAAGGCCAATGATGTCCTGGTTGGCCAATGGTTGGCCATGATACAGCAATCCTGGTAGCCAAGAAAGCCAACAATGTCCTGATTGACCAAAGGTTGGCCAGCAGTTGATCACAGGCTGATCGTGAGGCAGCAGTGTTTCCTAGTGGCCAAGAAGGCCAACGCTGTCCTGGTTGGCCAACAGTTGACTACGATTCAGCAATGTCTCCTGGTAGCCAAGAAAACCAATGTTGTCGTGGCTGGCCAATGGTTGACCGCAGGCTGACCGTGAGGCAACAGTTTGTCCTTGTGGCCAAGAAAGCCAATGGTGTGCATGGCACAGAACGAGGTGAGAACGATTCTCCTCCCCTCTGCTCTGCCTCGAGGAGGCCAAATCTGGAGCACCGCACCCAGCGCTGAGCTCCCCAGCTCCAGGCAGACGGGAAAACTGCTGTAGTCCTTTCCCAGGCTGTTCTGTCAAAAGGTTTTTCAGCCCCAAAAGCTCAGGCGCTGCCCCAGCCCTCCCTGACGCTTCGCTGTGTGCTTTGCTCAGTTCTACAGCGCTTCAGGGATGCCCACCAAGCACCTCTCCGACAGCGTCTGCGCCGTCTGCGGCCAGCAGATCTTCGTGGACGTCAACGAGGAGGGGATCATCGAGAACACTTACAGGCTCTCCTGCAACCACGTGTATCCTTCTCCTCCACAGCCTTCTGGGAGCCCTGCAGCTTTCCCCATTAAAAAATGTGGCGTCCTGAGCTGCTCTGCTGATGTTGCAAATGGAAACGGACGACATCTCTGCCCCGCGTGGGCTTTCCACCACCTGCAGCTGTGCTGTCAGTTCCGAAAGTGGAAGTGGCTTTGGCTTTATTCAGCTCTGCTGATTAGTTGGGTTTCTTGTTTCTTCTTTTTCTCCTGCTGGCTCTGACTCAAGGGGTGGAGATGGGAATGCGCTGTCATGCTGTTTGCAGCCAGGTGATTTCCCAGCTGCTCCAGGAGCGCTGCAGGCTGGCTTGGGAGTGCTTACAGCCGTGGGGCTGAGCTTGTGGCTGCTGGAGGAGGTGGGGCAGAGCTGTTGGGCTGCTCGAGTGGGTTCGTGTCGGCTGCTTTGTGGGTGAGGAGCCAGCCTTGCCTTCCCCAGACCGCGTGGTTCTGGTGATGTCTGTGTCACACAGCCCTGTGACTTGGGGTTTGCATTGGGCAAATCCCTCTGACGGCGACAGGCTCATAGGAGAAGTATTAAAGGAACTGGTGAGCTGGCAGAGTTGGGGCTTGTGATGCACACATGATTTGCAGAGGTGCTTTTGGCCTCGCAGACCTGCCCCCACATGGGTTTCCCCGTGCCCCACTGCTGGCTCCTGCCCTCCCCTGGCTGCTCGGCGGGATCTCGCAGCCCTTCCTGCAGCTTCAACCCCTTGCTCTGTGCCTGGAAGGCTCTGGGCCTTCTAGGAAAGGTTCTGTCCTCACTCAGCACGGGCAGCTTCCCATGCCCTGCATGCGGGGTCAGTTCCTCCCAGGAGGTTCCCCTTAACGCTGCTCTCCAGCTTCCACGAGTTCTGCATCCGTGGTTGGTGCATCGTGGGGAAGAAGCAGACGTGTCCATACTGCAAAGAGAAGGTGGACCTCAAGAGGATGTTCAGCAACCCGTATCCTTTCTCTGTGCAGCAGCAGCAGCAGCAGCTGGGCTGGCAGCGTGGGCTCAGCTCCCAGCCCTGCACGCTCTGATCCTGGAGCTGTGGAGCAGCCGTAGGAGCCAAGAAGCACAGAACCCTCGAGTTCTGAAATGGGTTGGGTTGGAAGGGGCTGTACCAGCCATCCACTTCCTGCCCCTGCTGTGTGTTGATGTCAGATAGTGCTGAGGTCAGGGCATCAGGCCACACAGCTGAGTGGCTTCGTGTGCAAAATAGAATGATAGAATGCTTTGGGTTGGAAGCGACCTTGAAGCTCACCCAGTCCCAGCCCCCTGCTGTAGGCAGGGACACCTCCCATAGCCCAGGCTGCTCACAGCCCCATCCAGCCCGACCTTCAGTGCTTAAGTGAGGAGAAATAGATCCGTGTTGCGTTGCCTGGCAGCTTCCCCTACCTGCTGACCCAGAGCTTAGATGAAACCCACCAACTTCAGACCACATTCGTGCTTCCTTCACTCGTTTGCACGCAGCTGGGAGCGACCTCACGTCATGTACGGGCAGCTGCTGGACTGGCTGCGCTACCTGGTGGCCTGGCAGCCCGTTATCATCGGCCTGGTGCAGGGCATCAACTACATCCTGGGCCTGGAATAAGGGCTGGCAGCTCCCCATCCCCACCACGGGCAACAGCACGGCGCCGGCCGCATCCGTCCATCCCCACAAGGGGGGGTTCGGCCACCCCTGGGGGGGGGAGGGAAGGAACGAAGCAGCACGGACTCAGCTCTCCTCCCATCGGGGGATCCGGACCGGTTTTTAAACGAAACGATTCTTTTAATGAGAGTATTTAAAAACGACACACACACACACACAAAAAAAGGAAACTTGCTGTGGCCGCCGATGAGAACGGATCGTCCCGGCGGCCGCGCAGCGCTGCGCTCGGGGCTGGATCTCCCAATCCTGCAGCTTTCGAAGGACTGGGGCTCATCTCCGGGTTATTCTGTGCTTGGGAAAAGGCAGAACCCACCGAGGAAAGACACACGGCTGCCCTAAAACGCTTAACCTAAAACCCCCCGCTTTGAGGCGAGGGGGAGGGGGAGGAAGGAGCCGATTCCGAGCCCGCTGCTTTTTGTACACCGTCTTTTCTACGTGTCCCCGTGCCGGGATTGTGCTGCCCTCGGCCGGCGGGATCTGCGGTACACGGAGCCGTGGGGGCACCCACGGGAACCTCCGCACATCGGTTGCTCTTTAGCAGCGGATGGAAGGGACGGAGGCGTGGGGCTGAGGAGCTCTGCTCTGCTTCCCCCGGTGCGTCGAAGCCCCGGGTTTCGTGGTCGGCGACGTGGTGGCGTTCCGGTGACTCTGAGCCGCGTGGCCGAGTCACACGGATGCCGTGATGGCCCACCTGCCCCCCATCGTTCCCATTTGAGGGGCGAAACCGATGGGATGGCGGCTGCGGTGCCATCAGAAAATCAATCGGTAATAAAACGTCTTCGAAAAGCAGCGGGCTTCCAGGCACCTCTCCGTTAATTAACGCTTCGTCGGGCCGAGGGATGGAAGAGGAAAAGGAACGGGGGTTCCCCTCGCTGTCATCCCCGGCGATCGACGCTGCTCCCGGCTCTGTCACGACTTTGGGGAGGTCCCCGCTTTACGGGAAAGGGAGAAGGAAGGGCAAAGCCGGTGACTCACCGCTCCCTGCCCATAAAACGGCGCCGTCCCGAGCGCTGCCGCACGATGGCTCCGTGCTCCCACCCCGACGGTACGGGCACGGCGTTCCGGGGATGGGATTTGGGCTATGGGGGGGTACGGGGGGGCTGCAGCCCGGAGCTCAGCCCCGTTTGTACCCGCAGTGCCCTCCAGCCGCCTGGTGCTGCCCCTGCTCTGCTGCGCCTTCGCCTCCTGCAGCGCAGGTAAGGGGAGGGCGTTCTGGAT
>NW_024884471.1:0-1697 GCF_019232065.1 Centrocercus urophasianus | reverse complement strand
GCAGCCATGGCCCCACAGCCCCCCCGCATCACCCGGCTGAGGATCCCGGCGCAGCCCCCCCACATGGGTGAGTTGAATGCTGGGGGGCTGATCTGAGCCCCCCCCCACCCTTGGTGGAGATGGGAGGGAGAAAAGGGAATGATATCAGCAGCACCCCGCTACGGCTGAGGGCCGGAGGGGAGCGGACGGGATGCGGGGATCCCCGTGGGGGTGCGATGGGTGAAGTGGGGACGTTTTGCGGCTGTCCCCCGCCTTCCCTCCCCCTCCAAGGTGTGAGCCCATCTCCCCTTCAACCCCATCCAGGCAGCAACGTGAGCGTCTCCTGCGAGGCTGAGAGCGCTCACCCGGAGCTGACGCTGCTCTACTGGTTGGCAAACGGCTCGTTCGTGGAGCAGCTGCAGCCCAACGTGCGCGAAGGGGCGGTGCGGTGAGCAGCTCAACCCCAACGCAAGCCCACCCCCCCCGTCCTCCCCTCCTCCACCACCACCCCGAACGAGGGGAGGGACGCGGGGCTGACCGAAGCCTTCGTCCCGCAGAGAGGAAGAGCGTGGTTCGCTGGTGATCCTCCGTCGGGATCTGCATTTCAACTCTTTCAGCTTCCAGGATCTGAAGACCAACTTCACCTGCGTGCTGCTCAGCCCATTCGGCGTGGACGTGAGGGAGCTGAAATGGGCTCCCCCCAGCGACGAGGGTGGGGAAACGGGCTGAGACCGAGCAGAACTCGTGACGGGTGTGAGCCCAACAGTGTGGGGCCGAGGGCTGCCCCATTGGATGCTGTGTGTGGGGCTCCTGGTGGGGCAGGGGGGCTTCATTAAAGTGACTGCCTGGTGAGCTGCGTGCACAGGGCTGGTAAATAAATGCAATAAAAGCAATGCTTTCATGATTTGGGAAGAGCCTTGGACCGTTCCCTGCTGCTGTTCCACATCCAAAAGCATCAGGAGCAGGAAAGCAGCATCTGCAGTTTCCATGAGATGCGTTGGCACGTCGCTGCCCTGCTGTCCACGTGCAGGAGAGCAGTGGGAAGGTGTAGAGCTCAGGGCTCTCTCATGTCCACCAGGACTGCGGCTACCAGGAGGAGCACAGCCAAAGAAAGAGCAATAGATGCCCTGCTGTTGAAGGTATGGCAGCAAAGCAGATGCCTGAACTGAACACAACTCCAGTGCCGTGTTGTTTGGGCTGCCCCCACCAAAAGGTTGGAGGTTCACAGTGACGGTGACTGCAAGCCTTCATCCAACCACCA
Organism: Centrocercus urophasianus; assembly: GCF_019232065.1. NCBI lineage: Eukaryota > Metazoa > Chordata > Aves > Galliformes > Phasianidae > Centrocercus > Centrocercus urophasianus. The sequence continues at coordinate 457 of NW_024884471.1, read as the reverse complement.
GAGACCCCAACCCCATTTACAGCACTCATGCTCAGGAGGCTGGCACAGTATGTGCATTGCTTCTCAGAACTCCAGCCCGTTTTCCTGGGATGCTGTGGGTACTTCAGCCTTTATATGCAGGCACTGCTGTTCTTGGTGTGTGAGGTCGGCTCCTCCAGTCCGACCAAGACAAAGCTGCTTGTCCGCCTCTGCTGATCTTCACAGCCATAAGCAGCAGTGCTGTGAGAAGGCAGCAGCCCCTGCTCTGCCCGGATAATTCCCAGCTGTCAGTAAGTCTTATCATCCAAAGTGCCTCATGCAGCCAGATTTGAGCCCCAACCAACACTGCTTCTCTGTCACCCCATCACGCAGTGGCTCAAAGGTTGTTTGAAATTGATGAATAAATGACCATCTAGGGTGGTGAGGAATGGAATGGAATGGAATGGAATGGAATGGAATGGAATGGAATGGAATGGAA
>NW_024884470.1:0-46366 GCF_019232065.1 Centrocercus urophasianus | reverse complement strand
GGGGGGGGCGGCGGCCGGCGGGGCTCAGGGCGCCGCACGTCGCTCACGTCGCACATGGCTGAGCCGGGCAGGGCCGCCTCCTCCCCCCGCGGGGATCCCCGCGCCGCTCCGCCTCTTCCCGCCCCGCTCCGCGCAGCGCTGCCGGCCCCCGAGTGAAGGAGAGCGGGGCGGTGCGCTGTGCGCTGGGTTCTTCACTAGGCGAGGCATCCCCGCGTCTTTACAGTCAACCTGCACGGCCGCGGGTTGACCTGTCCGCTTTAAGGAATATCGTGTCAAGCTGTATTAGCAACTCGAAGAAATGTTCTTTCCCCCCTCCTCTCCACTCCAATAATACACCCTTCGGGGTTATGCAGCCCCCGTGCAATGAGAGGGACCTAAGAGGGGTCCTGGGTGGCCAGTGTGTAAACCTGATGTATCTTGTGGCTGAAAATGCCACATGTCTGCTTGTATAGGTGTTAACAGTGCAAATATTGCATGGAGATTAAAATGCCAAGAAGTAGCATCTGGGGTTCTATCCTATTCTGGATATATATTCAGGTTGCCCAAGGAGGTTGTGGATGCCCCATCCCTGGAGGCATTCAAGGCCAGGCTGGATGTGGCTTTGGGCAGCCTGGTCTGGTGACCTGCACATAGCAGGCTGTTGAAACTGAATGATCATTGAGGTTCTTTTCAACTCAGACCATTCTATGATTCTATTATATAAATATATATATATAAAATCCTCTCTGTATATTCTTCTCTATATAATGCTATATGTTACTCTATATACCCATGATATTTTCATCCTCTCTATATATTCCTTTCTATATAATCCCCCATGTTATTCTGTATGTACAAGATATTGTGCTATTTCCCTCCTCTCTCTATATAATTCTCTATATTGTTCTATATATATAGTATTTGACATTATTATGTTTTCTTCCTCTAGAAGCAAACCTAGTGCATATTTTTGTAACAAACCCAGAAGGAATATATTTTTAGCTGCCTCCCTATATGGAACTAAGATGGATGGGGCAAAACAACTCACGGTGCCTCCCTCTGCTATGCAGGGTAAGTATATTCACAGGCAAAAAGAGGGGGGGGGAGGAAAGCTGCTGTGAGGGAACTGGAGAGGATGCTGAGATTTGGGAAGGTATGAAGGTGGGGATGGCGGGGTGGCTTTTCACAGCTGATCCTAAAATCACTGCCTTGGGAACATTGAGAGGAGTGGGAGGAGAACAAACCTCCGCCTGAGCGAAAATCACCATCACTTCAAATTAGATCCACCTTGTAATTCTTGGCTAAAGACAGCCAGATAACTGGAGCGGAAAGCCAGACCATCCTTAAACTCCTAAATAAGTGGCCTGGTTTTTCAAAGGCATGAGCAGCCAGCTGCTGCCAGGGAGGTCAGCTGGAAGGATCATCATTACTATTTATAAGGCAAGCTGATTTGAAAGGGTGGGGCAGCACGAGATGTGTGGGGAGGTGTAAAAAGTGAATGGCTTGAGATCTGCAGGTGCTGGATGGGCTGCAATGACCTTGAAGGGTCTATAGGGAGTGGGGGTGGAGGTGGGAGCATGAAATCCCAATTCCAGGAGAGCAAAACCTATGGTGATGATAGGTTGTTAGCATCTCTGCTGCCAAAGCCCAAACTCCTCCACTCCCTGCTTTGTGTCCCTGCTGATCAAGCAGCTCATCCCAACGTGATGTGACCCAAAATCAAAACCTCAAGTCCCCATCTCTTTAGGGATGGCAGCCAGCCACTCTGGCATTGCTCCCTTGCCATCAAAATGCAGGGAACGGCAGCCCCAACTCTGACTAAGCTGTGATTCATCACCCTTTCCCTTTCTTTTTCTTTTATTTTCTTTTTCTTTTTTCCTTTAATGGAAACTTGAAAGGAAAGTGTGAGAGCTATTCATGCCTACACTCAGTGCAGCACATCTATTTGTGATGTGGCATCGAGGCGATGGGGAGCAGTTTGTGTGATGCTCAGGAGGTCCAGGAAGACAGATGGAATCATACAGTCTTTAAGGCTGGAAAACACCACTAAGATCATCTCATCCAACCATCAAATGGAGTTACATCAGATGGAGATACCCATGAAATTGCAAGTCCCAATATCCAACCTGATCCTATGAGTCTATTATTCTGCACGGTTAAAATTTGGAGATGGTGGGTCAGAGTTGGGCTGCCATCACCCTAAGGATGCAGCTCTGTATGAGCTCGGCAGCAATTCCCAGCGCGGCCTCAGTTTACCAATCTGTGAATTGGGCACAGTTCTCTCTGATTGCAAAATTCAACCAGCAGCTGCCTAAAACATTGCCATTGCCCTAAAGACACCACATTGCAACAGAGAAAATTACTCATCTGGAATAGGAGAGGGCTATTTGTAAACAAGAGTTGCAAACAAGCTCTTTCGTTTCCAAAAAATGTCAGCAGGACCTTGGAGGAGCCAAGAAAATTGTGTTTGCAGTGTATTGGGGAAATGGGGGCTTTCATGAAGGTAAGGATCAAGAGGTTATGTCCCCCACTTGCTGCTGGCAGTGCTTTTAGGGGGGACCCTGCAAGCATTTGTAAAAGGCGAGCAGAGTGGAAGGGATTGCATTGGAACATTGCATGCTTGGGGCTGAGCTCCGGTCTCCCAGCCCCATGCAAACACCCAACGAACCCATTCCTCCATCCAGGGACAGGCTGTCCACTTTTTAACCTGTTGCACTCTGCAGTTGAACCTGGTGTGCTAAGGGAACGTCATCCTTCCCCAACAGTAAGCAATCTCCAAGCATTGAAATACACCAAGCAAATGCTCCGGGTTGCCCAGCGCACATCCGCTGCTGCAAGCAGTGGCTTTTCTTAAAATAGCTGCAAGCAGAGAAGGGAAAATAATTCAGATGGGTTCAGGCTTGAGGAACAAGCACTAATATCGAGAGGGGGAAATCCCCACAGAGGAACAACGCATTGCCCAACCCCAATGTACCAATACCAGTGCCGTGCTGGGAGCTGCTCTTACTTTGGAGCTGCAAAGACAGAATCATAGAATCATGGAATGGCTTGGGTTAGAAGGGACCTCAAGGATCATGAAGCTCCAACTACCCTGCCACAGGCAGGGCCACCAACCTCCCCATTTAATACCAGACCAGGCTGCCCAGGGCCCATCGAACCTGGCCTTGAACACCTCCAGGGACAGGGCATCCACAACCTCTCTGGGCAGCCTGTTCCAGCACCTCCCCACTCTCATAGTAAAGAATTTCCCCCCGACATCCAACCTAAATCTTCCCTCCCTCAACTTAAAGCCATTTAAAATGAAATACAGCTTTTAGCAGTGACCAAGCAACAAGTTCCAAAAAAAAAAAAAAAAAAAAAAAGCTTTGTGTGGGAGAGCGGCCTTTTTGCAAAAAAAGTGGAAAAAAAAAAAAAGAAAAAGAAAACTCACATGAGTGCCTTGCAGCAAAGTGATACGCCCTAAAGCTTTCTTTAAATGCTTTTTGGGTCTGTATTGAACAACTGTTTCTGGTTGCTTTTGCTCAGCTCCTGCTCTGAGCCCTCTTGCGTGCAGTTGCCATTGCACTGGTTGCGATGCAGAAACTATTTCAGGACAGTAAATTCTGCCTGAAGTCAACTCTCCATCGTGGAGGGCTTTTTTTGTTTTGTTTTCTTTTTTTCAGACAAAAGGATGAAGGTCCAAACCTATTTAGCACCTGGTTTACAGCAAAGGGAGGACAGTGGAGCTGTGGATGGGGTGCTGGTGGTAACTGGGTTAAAGGCAGATAGTTTGGGAAATGGGAGTTGCAGACACATTGCCTTGATGAATGTGTAGGAAGGATGAGAGCCTGGTTTAAACCCAGTTCCCCAAGCTAGAAGCAAAATCCTCAGGGATCCTATTGTGAGGGGGGTGACAAGTTCCTGGGAAGTCCCCATAGAGCCAGATGAGGGTGTGAGATGGACTGCAAAGGAGCCCTTCACCCCGATGTTCCTGTTTAAAATCTGAGGGATGACATTTCATTCTTGGACCCATCTTGCCTAAACCAAAGAATCAGATACAACTGCATCTCTTCTTCCAAGCTACCATAATGTTTTTCCATGGAAAGCACCAGGAGGAGGTCCTATGGCTCACCTAAGAGAGCTCCCTGTGGGGCACTAACTGAGGTGAGAAAAGTTACAGTCTGAACCTCCCCTGTAATTCTCAAGAAAGAAAACTAAGTTGAACATAACATTCTGAACCTGCAATGTCTACCAGAGCAGGAACATTTCTCAACGCTGCCTGAAAGTCTGCTCAGAAATGGGTCCAAGAGGTTTGAGCAATGTCCTGTGAAAGTTCCTGACCTCACAAGGCAAGAGCAAAACAGATCTCACCCCATAAACTGCTACATCAGACAGATAACTGACTCCCTGGGCTGCAGAGACAGACACAGGGTTTTCAAATGGTTAGAGGGCAATTGCATGGCAAGCAGTTGGGAATATTCCAGTCTTGGGAATCTGATACTGTTTCTTCTTGGCATGAAATTTGTCTGCAGAACTTCAGGCTTGGTCCCAACAGAATGGGTCAAAGGGTGCAGATACACCAGAGCCAAACTCTAGGAGGTGGCAGTGCCACTGACTTCACAATATTTGTGTTAGCCTGGCACTGGGCTGCACCTCCTCCTCCCAGGGACTTCCTCCCAGTTATATCAAACCAACATCTCCCACTTTGTCCCCATGCTTTTTCCAATGGGAAATCTCTTACTGAAGCGCTGGAGTTGATTTAGTGTGTGATGCCACAGGATGTACACCTGACTTCAGGTGACCTGGTCCCTTACCAAGATGCCACAGTCCCCTCAGACAAAGCATCCAGCACAAAATCCTGCTAGTTGGAAAGAAAAATGTTTACACTGTTATTGTATCCCAAGTGAGCCAGATCAGACAGCACCTGCCCTGCTGCCAGCATAACCCTGCCATATGCTGCCACAGTGCCTTCTCCAGGTGCATCAGCAGAAAGGGGATCACACCACATCCACACCTAATCCCAAGCGATAAAGCAAATCAAAGATACAGCCATAACCCCACTCTTTTGGAGCAGGTTGTATTAATTAGGATCTTAGGAGTCGCCAGCCCAGTAGTGCATATGGGATGCAGCCCTCCAGGTGCATAGGGAACACCCTGGAGAGCAGCCCATTCAACCCGTTTAAAGTACAAGATGGTCACCCTCCGGAAATCACAGCCTCTCATTATCCTGTGGACTCTGCTATCGAATTATTTCTTAACGTCTTATTTGCACCTGCCTTTCATTAAGAGCCTGGATCGTTATCTCATCGTTGCAGATTATTAAATCCAACAATGGCAAACGCTGTGGCCTTTCATTCTGGGACTGACTCACCTTGTGATGTAACAGGGACAACCTCAGCATCACCATGGCAACCGCCGGGCTTCTCAAAGAGTACTGATGTCATGAAGCCAGATGCTGGGGGACGGTGTGGAATCTCTCAAAGAAGTGGGAGAAACTACAGCACAGTCACAGAACTGCAAATATTAAAAGTTAGCCCCAGGGCAGCTGGGGTTAGGGAGAAAGGAGGGAGGAGGTAAATCGAGTGGTTGCTGTTTCTGAAGCTTGAGGAGCTACTTGTAGGCGCAGATTAATCGCAGCCTGGGTAGAAGGATATTCTTTTAATCTCTGCCATCAACCCCTGCTGATATCAGTATGGGTCCCAGTGTTAGTTCTTTTATCAGTAGGTGATAAAACACCATTCTACTGATATAGCTTGGTTTGTTTACTACCAGGTACAGGAGGATCTGCTCCCTTTGGAGCATGGCTTCTGCCCACACCCACCGTATTTGGGAAGGATTTATGTCATTTGGGTGGCTACAAGAATCTGGATATCTTTGTCCATTTCCACCCCCCATGGAAAGAAACAGACACTCCCAGAGCAATTCACTTGCCCTGTTGCGGATATTGGCTGTAAATCTGGCCGAACTGTGTCCTGGGGGTGTCTGCAGCCCGTGAGCATGGAGGTAGATATTAGTGCTGTCTACAGCCAAAGCTATCAGATGCAAAGCTTGGTGGGCTCCAGAATGAGGTGATCCGAAACACAATTCCTCATTCCTCAAGGCACAATTCACACAGGGAGTCAGGAAGAAGCTTTGATGAGGAGCTGCATTTCGAAACTGCGTACGTGCTGGTGATCTTTCCACACCCTTGTGAGCACATCTGCCATATCGACAACTCGCTCATCCCTGCTTCCTTGCAGAGCTGGAGTGATACAGGTGATTGTTGCCCAACAGTGTCCCACATATCTCAGCTCCAAAAGCCACGATTGGGATCAACACCACTGCTTGGGTTGAGCTGTTCCTTGGGTCAGCCTCCCTAAAGGTTCACCTCTCCGTTTGACTGATGGAAACCACAAGCCATCAAGAAGCAAGGAGCTCTCAATGTCCCACTTCTGCTTTTAAACCTGAGACCTACAGGGACTGCTTTTAGGACCTCTGTGAAAACCTAGGAGAGGGTATTGTCAGTGGGTTGAAATTTAGACTAGGAATATCCACAGCTACACTGAAAAAAATGTCTAAGAACCAGCCAGCTGAAAGGCACTGTGAAATGGCAAAGATTTCTGAGTTCTCTGAGCCAACAGCAGAAATAATCAAGAGATGAAAGATTCTGGTTGAGGACATGCTCTTCACACAATGGACATCCCAATTTTGATTTTTCCTTCATTGACATTTTCCAAACAGACACGAAAAATCTTTATCTGGAATTTTTAGATAGGCTGAAATAATATGGGGAGCTTGCTGCCAAACATATTTTCTCAAATATATTTATGTTTTTGGTTTTTTTTTCTCACAATGACAAGCTGTTAACAAATGCTCAGGAAAAACTCAGATGGAAGCACATTGGCTACTCTATTGACCATGAGTTGTCCCTGCTAAATATGATGGAAAAGACTGGAAAATGCATTCTCATTATAACTACTTCAATGTTTCTGGTCACATTACCCATCAGGAACCCAGAGCAAAACTCCCTGCCTTAAGGAGGCTGCAATTCTACCTTCCTCCTCCTCAAAACCCAAGCAAATGACTATGGGAGATATGTGTTTATCTCACATGTTCATCCACAACGTGTCAGTGAGCCCAGCACGTCTCCATTTGAGCCTTCAGAGACAGGAAGGTCAGAGCAAGAGTTTCACATTTCCCAGCCTGGCTGTTTACTCAGTGTTCAGGCGGCATTAAAACAACTGCTAGAGCATGGCCTGAGTCAACACAAGCTCCGACAGCCGCCCAGGCAGGCTCTCCTGCCAACTTCCCAATAAAGAAAGTGAGTGGTGCTCAGGCTGAAGGCATGACCTTCCTTTGCTTCCTGTCGTGCTTTTGTCGCCTGGGCTTGCATAATCCAGGGCACCAAAGTGATGGGCCCTTGTGGATGCCCTGGATTATTGGACAGACCCTTGGGTTGCACACTCTTGGATCAGACAGACTTTTGGGTCAGACGGGCTCTTGGGTTGCCCAGCCCATGCACTGAGTCAGTGGGAACCCCAGTTTCCTGCACCCACTGGGATGCTGACACGGATCCCAGAGCATTTCCCATAGCTGTCAGCTGTGCAAGATAAAGATAAAGGTCATCGCTACTGAGAACCCCACCGGTGTGAGATGAAGGCAGCTAAAAAAACCTGAAAGCCCACCTCTATGCAGCCTACCAAACCCAGACGACCATAGCTCCCTTGGTTGTGGAACACATGCTGGGTCACATGCGATAGCCTTCTGGTGCTGCTTAAAAATCTAGTCCTTTTGCATTCAGACAGACTCAAGTCATCGATGAAGAGGGGTGACTAAGGCCTGGCACTGGCGCACACCAGCCACATCCCACATTGCTTTGTTTTGTCTTGTTTGCTGTTAGCCACCGTGGCCATGGCACCAACCCAACCCGATGGCTGGCTGCAATCCGCAGCCCAAACCAGAAAAGGTAATTACAGATTTTCCAAAATTCGGCATTCAAACAGTAAATCCCTACCTAGGAAAGGCCAGTTTCCACCCACTGTCCTCTACCAAGGAGTTATGAAAACCGCTGTCATTGCAACAACACTTTGTTGAGCGCTTTTTAAAGTTTATATAAAATCACATTCAGATTCATAACGCTGATCTGTTTGACTTGGGTTGGTTTCTGAGCAGCTCAGCTGCTCCCAAAAATTACCAAAAAAAGAAAAAAGAAATACAGCAGCAATTAGAGGCAATTTCATGCTTAAGAGAATCAAAGACTTTGCAGACCGTGCTCCCCTGTGCACGTGTTATTCCCAGTTGCTGAGGTGGAAACCCATTGCCCACTTTTGGCAAAGAAACCTCAAAGAAACAAACAAACAAATCACTGCTGACAGGTGACTCTTCCGCCTCAACTCATCCTTCTCAGGGCATGGTTCTACAACACAGAGATTTCGATGGCAAAGCTGCCTAAGAGTTCCTCTTCCCACCCCAAAGCCTTGTCCTTAGCTGTCAGCTGCAGCCAGCATTCCAGCTGGGAAACTGACATAGATTGAAAATAACTAACAGTTTTTTGTTTTTTTTTTTTAATATTAGAAAGAATTTATTCTCAGAAAGAGTGGTGATGCACTGCTGTAGGCACAGGCTGCCCAGGGAAGTGGTGGAGTCAATGTCCCTGGAGGTTCAAGAAAAGGGCAGATGTGGCACTGAGGGACATGGTTAATGGCCATGGTGGGGATGGGTCAACTGTTGGACTGCATCGATGATCTCAGTGGGTCTTTTCCAACCTTTATGTTTCTGTGATCCCTCAGTGCTGGAGCTCCCTTGGGCTGTTAGGGTCTCCTATTGGCATCAAGATTGGACGCTCGTCTGGCTCATGCCCTGTAAAGGGACAAGTTTCCCCTAAACAAATATATGTTGATGACTTAGGAGCTTTTATTCTCCACTCATGCAGCAGTGCCCATTTGTACTTCTAGGGGCAGGATAACTCAGTTTCCTGGGACTGCTTGCAAACAAACACCCTGTACTGCAGTTTCTCCCTGTTGTTTACCAAATGGTCCTCAAGCTTTCCTAGAATTTCCTCCTAGGCAGAAGAAACCCAAGCACCAGCAGTTGCTGTTCATGCTCCTGTCGCGTGCTGGCAGCCGGAGGGACTCGAGGTTGGAAAGCAAAGGCAGCATTTCCTTCCAGTGCACACGCGAGTGGGGCGTGCACAAGCCATGCAGCTCTGCAGGCTCACACGTGCTTGGGAGTGTTGCATTGGGCCGTCCCCCGCATGGCAGCGAGCTCTGCATGGCCAAAAAAAGAACGTGTAAACAAGTTTACCCTGCTGCCCTGCTAAAGTGCTCTCCCTGGGTCAGTTTGGGTAAGCCAGCTGCTAAGCGGAGTGCTTGGGGTTTTGGCTCAGGGAGGGGAATCAATCATTTTGGCTGGAAGGGTTTTGAGTGTTAACCTGAGCCCTGCTGCAACCCTGCCCAAAATCATGGTGCTGAGGGCAGTGCCTCCTTTTTTCAGCAAATTCATTGCTATTCCCCATCTCCAAAGCAGCTTCATTCCTACCCAGGTCATTTTGCAAGAAGTTTGTCCATCTCACACTCTGCACCCTGATCTCAAATAATCCAGTCTGGGGCTGGATGAACAAAGCTTTCCCTGATATCCAGCCCAAACCTCTCCAGATGGGGTTTTAACCTCTTGCTGCTATCCAAAAGGGGAAAAGTTTTGTGTCACACTGCTGTAAGCACAGAGCAGCGATGCACACCAGGACATCCCTGCCCTGGGACAGGGGACACAGTGTCGCATGCTCCAGCAGGGACAGGCTTGATGCAAAGAGTGCTGGGTCTGTAGATAAGATAAGGTAAGATAAAGGATTTGGACTGCTGCCACACTGCTGTCGGAAAGGAGCTGGCAGCATGACTGCAAGCATTGCTAGATGCATGTGATGCTGAGAAGCCAGGATTGCATGCATCTCCCAAAATTCACTGGAGATGTGCCAGGTTTCAGAGGATTTCTCACCAGCTAGGTTGCCCTGTGTGTAACAATCACAATTTCCCTTTGGAGAAGCAGCATCTTAAAGGAAAAAAGGTCTAGGAATTGTGGCCGAGAACCAAGCAGCTCATTGCATGAGTGTACAACGCCAGGCTGCACCCATATGTGGCATGGAGATGGCACTCAGAGCAGTGCTCTCACCGGGATGGGATGCAGCCAGACCTACGCACAGCATTAACCCTGGAGCAGAGCCACCAGCAGAACCCCCACTGTTGTCTCATCAACCCCCCTGATGAAGCCCCACGTCACTGTGGGGCTGGGGACAGCCTGTCCAGGTACAGTAGCACTGCTGTGGGCACACACACAGTACAGTGTGCTGGACTCGCTGTCTCATGGTATCGAATTGCTGTCTTTGCAAGAAATAGCACAGGCTCGTTGCAGCCCTGTGTCTCTGCTCAGGTCCTGAAGATCTCCAAAGAGCAGCTAAAACCACAGCCACCAGCAGATTGCTGCACCCTCCCGTGCCTCACTTTCCCCTGCCACAGATCATATATCTGGTCATCCTGTCATCTTCAGATGAGGATTGACATGCTGGGAAAAAAAGGAAAAAAAATCTCAGCATCCAAATATGAACCAATAGAATGATGTCCTTGGGGTAAAAAAAAAAAAAAAAAAAAAAAAAGATAAAACAAAATCATGAAAAAGGAAGGAGGAAAAATACTGATAGGGAGGTGGAGTTACCATACCTGGAAGTGTTCAAGAAAAGGGCAGGTGTGGCACTGATGGACATGGTTGGTGGGCATGCTGGGCATGGGTTGATGATTGGCCTGGGTGATCTCAGAAGTCTTTTTCAACCTTAGTGATTCTATGATTCAGTTTCTGCATTTGGGAGGAGGTTGAATCGGGGAGAGCAATACCAAGGAGATGTTTCCTAACGGGGATTTGTGGGAAAGCACGAAGAGAATGGGTTTGTGTTCTGGGAAGGGGAAATCTTAGAGGGAGAAGCATGGGAAGAGCTTTCAGACTGGAAAAAAAAAAGGTGTTATGAAGAAAATCTAACCATTCTCAATAGTGAGGAAGATTAAAGGCAGGTATATGGTAAGTTGCCCAGCTTTAGAGGGAAATATGGGGAAATGTTCTCATGGGAGGACAGGGAGTTTGTTGGAGCTTGATGGTCCTTGATGTGCCTTCCAATCCAAGCCATTCTATGATTCCATGAGTCCCCTGGGGGAAAATATAAGAGAAACTGAAAATTGCTCATCCGGGGACCATCTGTGATGGCCTTTTCTTCAGCCTTTCCTGCTGCTAAAACGTGTCTGTGTTTTAAAAAAAAGCCAGTAGCCCTACAGAGACCAAAGGCGGCTCTCGTGTGCGTGTGTGCACGCACGCAGCAGGCGAGCAGCAATCACGCCTTGCTGGCTGCTGGTTTTGAAATCCTCCCACGTTCTTCTGCTAAAAGCCCGTGGTCATCTGATTTTATGTGAACACCTCCAGAGCTTTGCCTTCGCAAGAAGGGATCCCAGCAGGTTCCTGCCGCGGGCGAAGATGCGGGGATGAAACTGTGAGGCGGCTGCCGTGGCAGCGGGGAGAAGATGTAAAGGATCTGGGAATCAGACAGCCTTCAGAGGTTGTTTTTTCTTATGGCAAGATGGATTTTTTTCATAACTGAGGGTGTGTTAGGATGGGGTTAGGTTGATCTTTCCTTCCCAGGGCGACCACTGAGATTGGTCTTCTCTAGGTAGACTGGGCTTCCCATGCTGGTGGCACAGGTAAAAAGCACTTAGGTTGTATTAACACCTGTTCATTGTAAATTAGGAAATATTTCTCCTCAGAAAGAGTGATAAAGCAATAGAGCAAGCTGCACAGGGAGGTGGTGAAGTCACTGTCCTTGAGGGTGTTCAGTAAGAGGGTAGATGTGGCACTGGGGGATACAGTTAGTAGGCATGGTGGGGATGGGTTGACAGTTGGAATAGATTATTTTAGAAGTATTTTCCAACCTTAATAATTCTATGATTTTATGATTCTAAATATAGCAGAGGACAGTCTTCCATTCATGCAGGAGGAAGGCAGGAGACCAGCAGCCCCACGTAGCTTGGTCATTGCCTGGCCCTGGGAAGGCAGGCTGGAGGGATGGGTGCCTGCACCCAGGCCAGGAGATAAAACAGTGCTATCAGGAGCTGTGTCTTTACCTGGTTTCACAGAACCACAGAATCACAGAATGGCCAGGGTTGGAAGGGACCTCAAGGATCATGGAGCTCCAACCCCCCTGCCACATGCAGGGCCACCAATCTCCCCATTTAATACTAGACTAGGCTAGCCAGGGCCCCATCCAATGTGGTCTTGAATACCTCTAGGGATCCCATTCACAACCTCTCTGGGCAGCCTGTTCCAGCGCCTCACCACTCTCATAGTAAAGAACTCCCTCCTGACATCCAACCTAAATCTTCCCTCCCTCAACTTCAGACCATTTCCCCTTGTCCTGCTGTTATCTACCCTTTCAAAGAGTTGATTCCCCTCCTGTTTGTAGGAGGGGAATCAATTCCCAGACTTGAGAAGTCCGAGAGGCTGTAAAAACCCATCTCTCCCCAACAGCTGGTTTCTGTGAGCAGGGTCCCCAAAAGCACCCATAAGAATTCACAGCCTGTTGTAAGCCTCTTATCCCAATTTTGAGCAATTACAAGTGGGCTTTGCTGCTTGACTTGCCCTGGTGGTGCTCATTGCACAGCCCCATGAAAGCTGCACCAGCACCAGTAGGAACACAACTGCTGGGCATGGTGCCTCCTTCAACACATTAAAAGCTCTTAACAAATGCTAGAAAAAGCTAAGGAAAGTGTAATGTCACAGTGGAGAGGTGATGCTCTTTGAGTGCTTTCTTGGAGAGCAGGGATATATTAGGATGGGTGTGATTTTGGGGATGGACACCTGAGCATTTGAGTTGTTTTGCCCAAGGGGCTGAAGTGAAAGTAAGAGCCACAAGGCGCACACTCTGTTGAGAAGCACAGGCCATTGGGAAAGAGGGACACAAGGGAGTTTCCAGTCTTCCAGGAAAGGTGATTGATGAAAACAAGGTGACGCTTTAATTAAAGCACAAGCCAGTGAGTGAGGAAAGCTGGAGAAAGCTCGGCCACACATTTTCTCCCTGCTCTTTGAGTAGATGGCTTTGAGCAGGTGCCCACGTGGTCACAGACATCAAGACAGGCCCCACAGTGGAGGATGACACCCAAACCCCCCCAAGCAGCTCCTGACAACTGCTCTGCTTCTCTTCAGCTGTGTCACTAGGAGATGTAATTCATCTGTGCCCATAAATTCCCCTTTGACACAAAGTGCTCAACACATGCACAGGACTGCCAGGAAAGCACAGAAGCAAGCAGCGGATGACGTGACCAGCAAGCACAGCAGCGTGTGCATTTGCAAGCCAGAGTGATGAAAGGTGACAAAATTAGCTGTGTAAGTACCAAATATCTGCAGAAAAGCACATCTCCACCCTTTGCTGTAATTAGTCTGGAGAATAGACAGGTTTGTGGCAGGTTGTGTTGTAATCTGAATACTTACATACAGGAGTTATGATTTCATAGAATCATAATCATAGAATGGCTTGGGTTGGAAGGGACCTTGAAACCCATCCAGTTTCAACCCAACTGGAGAGAGCTGGTTGCCACCATCTAGATCAAGTTGCCCAGGGCCATATCCAACGTGACCTTGAATGCCATGATAAGACATCCACAATGTCTCAGAGCAACATATACCTATTGCACTACATGCAAGGATGCCCTCCGTATTGCTTTCAGACTAAGGAGAGATGCTTAATTCAACTAGTGTGCAAAGACCACAAGGCACCACTTCCTTTCCCATCACCAGCCCAGCAAAGCTGAAGTTTCAGACACAGATCCCTCAGGAGCTCCCAAACTCCTGTGCATCCATCCTTCCTCTCCCACTTCTGCTAGCTGTCACTGCTGCTCCAGTCTATGCACGTGGTCCTGCTGCAGTGTGGTGCAGAATGGGGACATGCAGTGGCCACTCTGTGTACCATAAGGAATGCTCCATGGGGGACTTCCCCCAGACATACACAGCAGCCCTGTCTGGAAATGGGACTTCTTCAAGCCTAGGGAGCAGACAATGTGGAGTTTATCATGTCTATGGAGTTGCACCAGTGTTGCAAAGCTGCTGCTGACATCTCTGAGCAACCTTACTTAGCTGTAATGTCTCTTCATTGCAGGGTAGTTGGACTAGATGACTTTTAAAGGTCCCTTCCAACTCAAATGGTTCTATGGTTCTATGATTTAGGCAGCAGAGCCCCTTTCCAGGGACGTGCTGTCCCCCATCACCTCTCTAAACCACAGCCCATGCCCATTCAAGCCCTCTTCTCCCATAGAATCACAGAAAGGCTTTGGCTGGAAGGGACCTTAAATACCATCAGCACTCAAGAAGTATTATTTTTGGTAGTACCAGAGAAGACCACTAATGCTCAACATCATCACCAGCCACTCCAGAATTTGTCCTCTCATAAATCAGCCCCAAGTCTTTATTCTTCCCATTTCCCAGGTTTCCTCAACCTTTCTTCATCGGAGAGGTGCTCCAGCCCTCTCACCATCCTCATGGCCCTCTTCTGGATCACCTTTAACAGTTCTGCATCTTTCTTGTGCTAGGGGCTCCAGGCCTGGACACAATGTCAAACACTTTTTATTGTAAACCTTGCATCCATCAAGTCCTTTCATACTGGCTAATTTCTGGAGCCATACCCATGGCAGCCCATTGGTACCAGCACCATGTGTTCAGTCTCTGCTCTCTGGCTTTCAATCTGATCTCCAGGCCCTTTCCGGTCTGTAGTACTACAGCAAATTTTTTTGTCCTTTGACAAATGTCCTACTCTCTGCCAAGATCCTGTTTGTTTATCACTTGCTCACTCCCAGCCTTCCTCCCATCAGTAATAAAGCTGCATTTTTCAGGCCAGGTGAAGGCTGTTTTAGTTGAGAGCTCCCAAAACTCCCATCAGCAGAACTGCAGCATGGCCAGCATTTGTCGAGATAAGAAATGAGATTTTCTTCAGTGCTCCCAGCCGATGTGTAGTGTATAAGAAATCAATTTATTCTCTGAGCCCATTGCTTCTAACTGTCCTTGAGCATCCCTGCTAGAAATACCTTTCTTTATGATCTGAAACTGTCAAATGCCTTGAGGTTGGCTGAATGGCAACTGTACTGCAGGCATGAATCCTGAGGTGATGCCACTGGCTGCAGTGCCTGGAGAGAAAGGAAGCAGAACAGAGCCTACATGTGCAGGATTCAGCATCAATTTGTCAGGGAAACCCTGACAAATGCTAAAACTGTATGACTGAGAAGCCAGGAAACTAGGGAGAAACATGCATTTTACTCCCAGGATACTCTGTTTCCACATGAAAACATGGCTGGAGGCCTCCAACGTGAAAGCCCCAGTCTCCACACGCCTCAGGCTATTTGGGGTTTGTGGAGCCTCCTGGCAGAGCCTCCCCTGTGCAGCTGTCAGTTGCCCTGAGCAAACCCTGGAGTGAGGTGCTGCTCCCAGAAGTCTCCCAAAGGCTCAGCCTTCTTGCCAAGCTGGCTGGAGGCCCTATTTTCCCTTGGGAGGGTTGGCTTTACATCCTGACTCCAAACCCTCTGGGGCTACCACCTTCAGCTTTTCTAGTCTCAGCAAGTCTTACAGTCTTCATATGCAAGAAGAATTCCTTGCTGGGGGGGCTCTTCGGAATGGCTCATGAACAAAACACATCTGCAGTGCCCTCTGAGCTGTGTTGGACCTTTCCAAGGTCTTTTTGGAGGAGTTGCAAGCTGATGAGGGAGCTGCTGGCAGCTGCTCTGGCATTTCAAGGTTGACCTCGAGAAGAGGTTTGTAAAGGAGCTGTGAATGGGACAGAAACCAAGAGATGCAGAGCTGAATTCTCCATAGCAAGGTGACAAGCACATGCAGGGTAGTTGTGCCACAACAAAGCACCTTGGCCACACTTTGCTCCCTATCCTCACCAACCAGGATTTTTCATTTTCAAAGCCTGATGCATTCTGCTCTCCTCCCACTGCCTGCCGCCTGCGATCTCTCCTTCTGCTCTAAATGAATCCGTTTATCGCCTAAAATTAAACCAAGACACGCAGCCTGCTGTGCTGTCAGGATGCGAGGGTGTGAACCACATCGCTTCTCATTAAGCCTTAAATGGCAACATCAATCTCTGCGCCTGAGATCACGGGTGCTGTGAACATGACTGTGGGCAAACTGCCTCACACCCCAAACATCCTCCCCACAGCAGGGAGAGGTGAGAAAACCCAATCCAGCCACCTCTTCCCAGTTTTCAGTCCATCCCTGCTGCTCTTTCACACCACACCAGCCTCAGTGTGCAGGATACCTGCAATGGTACCCTGTGCCCCTTCCCCAGCTGCACACTAGCAAGGAGACACTGCTCTGCTTCAGCAAAGAAGATGGGTTAGAGGCTGAGCAGCATCCTCTCCTTATGTCCTTGCATGCCTTAATTTACCCCCACTTTTTTATCTCTTGGACAAGGCTTTTCCTCACCCAGTTTCTCCACCCAATAGAGCTCCTGGGACAAGAAGCCGCCATGAGCATCCCTACCATGTCAACACCACCCTGATGTGAAGCAATGATAAGAAGGTGACATGAAGGCCTCCATTTTTCAGCAGTTCAGGGAAGGATGGAAAGCTCCTCCACCCACCCGCAGGGCAGCAAACAAGTGCTATCAGGGCTGAGATAGAATCATTAAGGTTGGAACAGACCGCTAAGATCATCTAGTCCAACCATCAGTCCATCACTACCATTCCCTCTAAGTCATATCCCTCCATGCCACACCTGCCCTTTTCTTGAACACCTCCAGGGACGATGACTCCATCGCCTCTCTGGAGAGCCTGTTCCAATGCCTCAGCACTGCTCCTGGGAAGAGTTTTTTCCTAATATGCAACCTGAGCTGGGTCCTCCTTGCCCCATGCTGCCAAGCTGGGTAACAGCATGAATGCTCTCCATGTAACAGAGTTACATAGGAAGAAGAGATTTTGGGGGATGAGAGAGCATGATAAGGGGCTGTGAGGTGGAATACCCCTCTCAGAAGCCTGTCTCCTCCCAGGATTCAGGCAGCGCAGTTCCTCCAGCTGAGCATCTCCCAAGGACAGACACAAATGCCTGCAGGTTGCCAGTTCTCAGCCTGCATCACCCCAAAACCCCCTCCAGCACTTCATACTCTAGCACAGAAAGCTCCTGCTAGCCTAACCCTCCTTCTCTCTTACACCACCCAGAGCAAATTTACCCCCAAAAGCAGAGAGAAACTAAAAACCCACAGCCAAGGGCACACAGTTCTGCAGTCCCCCCACATCAGCATCATGGCATCTCTGCGCCCTGGACACACAGCCAAGCTTGGTGCTCCCATCTTGCACCCCTAAAAAAGAGTCTATGGGACACCTCAACGCCCTCCCCAGCCACCCCCCCAACCCCATCTGGGCATGCTGCCCATCCCAAATCCCCAGTCTCTACCTTTGCGGAACGGCATGGGTGGGTGGGATGCAGGGCTGCGCTATCGGTGGTTGCCGATGTCCGGCTCTGTGTCTTAATTTTATCTTCCTCCTTCCTCTCCTTTTTCTTTTTCTTCAGAAGGAAATGGACATATTTGGGCAAAGCCCGGCAGAAACCGGCGTCATTTGGGGGCAGGCGTTGCGGAAAGGAGGAAGTTCTTTGGATTTTGCAGCTCTTAACCCTTTGCATCCCAGAGATAGCAGGACTGCCGAGCTGAGAGCAACAGAGCATCAATCTCATCTTTGTTTTGCAGTGCTATTGGGCCAAACTGAGAAAATGCTGCTTCTCCCAACACCAAGAACCCAGGCATTCTATTTAGCATCCTCTGGCCACCCTTGCACAAATAAGCTGGGCTGAGGCTCACTGGTGGTGCTCCCCAGGGCTCAATACTGACTGAGTACAGGGCTGAGCTGCGGTCTGAACCCAGGTTTTGAAGCACCATCATTGTGGTAACCATCCAACCTGCAGTTTGGATTGCAGCAGGAGGTGAAGGTGGAGTGTTAGTGGCTTGAAAGTCGTTCATTTTTACTACGGCTTCTGTACCACCCTCATTGGAGGTAGAAGACCTTCCTCAAAGAGGTGGCTGTGGCAGTGGCATTGATTCTGCCCTGCTCTAGAAGGGATGGTGGCTGCACGTGGAGACATTCCCAAACCTCAACCTTGAGTGACAGAAGCATGGAAGATTTGGTAACATGGGGATGCTGAGCTTCCTGCCAGCATCTGGAATCTGTTAGGGCAGCTAGTTTCTGCCCCATCACCAGCCAATACAGCAGGAAACACTGAAGATGAGTCTCTGCATAGGCAGATCATGTGGACAACCATTTTTTCATGGCAAATAGTCAAAAAACTATTATTACTAATTTTTTTTTTTTTTTAGGAGGGTCTTTCTTGACTCCATGCATCCCAACACCCACGTGCAGGAGGGACCCCCCAAGCACACCCAAGGCCAGGGTGCCATGACAGCAACCTGTCTTCTGTGGGATTTTCTAGCAGAAGCAGTCATTTTTTTAAAGTAAAGCTTTTTTTTTCTTCCATTTGTTGGATTGATTTCCACTGTTTACTGTACAGCAGCTCTGCTGATCCATCCCTAGCAGGACTGGGAGCTTGGCTCAACATCAGTGCTGTACTTTGCTGAAATGAGTGCTGTTCCTTTAACTGACAATCTCTGGAAAACACAGAGACTTCTGTAGTTGTATTTCTTGGGATAAATGCTGATTATCAGTTCACCTCTGGAAGAATAACCCAAGAATGTGGTATAATCAGGTTTAGACCCAATTTTGAACTTGGGCACCACAGTTATCAAAAGTCCATGTTTGGATGCTTATGTCTGGATCTTTTGTCCTTTATATCCTGCTCATGCTTGCATAGTCTGGAAAGTGCATAAATCCTCAGTTGTTTTTTGTTTTGCAACCTTGATCTTTCTCGGATGCTCCAAAAGCATTTCAGTTGGAACATCTCGGAGGTGACCAGGATCCATGTTAGAGGTTAAGATCCATGGGAGGACCTTGCTTCCATCAGGGAGTGAAAGAAGCTTTACCACCCCCTTTGCACATTCTTTGCACATGGAGTGGTGCAACAGGGGTGGCAAATAAGTAAAACACCTGGTTGATAATTGGGATTTGCTCCAGTTGCTTTATGTGTTGGGCCAGAAGGCTCCTGGACAGAACCATGTCTCCGTGTGTCTATTCTGCTTTTCCATGTTTCCTCGTGGGCCATCTCTAGAAAGCAAATTGCATGTTCCAGCCAAGACCATCGTAGGAGTCAAAGCATCTTGTTGCCTCATTCTCTGTATTACATCCTACTGTTTTTCACCCACAGAAAGCACCTCAGGCATCTACATGGTGCCAAGCAGTTTAAATAAACAGGAAAGTCTCCAAACATAGTCTTGGGATTTCTGGTACGCTAGGATTTTCATCCCTCACCCAATATTCATCATAAGAATGGCACAACATTGAGAATATTTAAAAAAAATCTGGAAGATGATGTCAAGATGGGATTTAGATGGAATCAAAACAACATATGGCTTGGGTTGGGGAAGCAAGGATGGCTCTTCTCTTGGTGGAGCACAAACACCAGACTGCACGGGCAGAGAATGCAGCTTGGCATCACTCAGGCTTTTAGGAACAGGTTGGGCAAACATGCTGGGAGTGGTCCTAGCCAGCACTGATCCTGCCTCGGGGCTGAGGGATGGCGTAGATGGATTCTTGAGATCTTCCCAAGGCTTCCATGCTGGGAGAGACACCGACAGCAGCAGCGTTTGCCAGCACCTTTCCAGCCGTGGCCTGTAGGAAGCTGTCTCCAAAGGAAACAAAAGCATGATTTAATGGCTATTGAAATGTTGGTGTTGTTCAGTTAAAATTAATTCAGTGAAGAGTTCTTTTACCTTTATACCAGGTTTTAAGCCCATGTTTGGCTGAGATGCTGACTGCAGCCAGGAAGGCAGCATTTGTGCAGAAAACGGTGGAGATACAGCCCAGACTCCTGACAGACTCTAGCTAAAAAACAAAACTACTCATTTTCATCAATATTTGCACATTTCAAGGGGCACGGGAGATGGAGTGCTCTGCCATGCTAAGATACTCAGCATTTCTGCAGATACCTAAGGAAAGTGGAGAGACATTAACCTATACATGAGGAATGGATATTTCCATCAGTGATGGCCCAGCCAGGAAATCACTACTGAATTGACCTGCCTTTCCCATCAGCAGCATGGCAAGATGATGCACTGTCTGCAAGCCAGAGATGTCAGTGCTGTTCTTGGGCAGGAGCCATGCAGTCATTTCATGCTGAGAATCGGACACAAGGATCCACTTTGCAAAGAGGCTTGTGCACTATGAGCAAAGAATAATGTGAACAGCTCATTTAAAATATTTATATCATCTAAAACTACTTGTGTGGCACAAACCCAAGAAAGACAAGGGTGCCTATAATAGCTGGCACTGAATGCATGATGGGTTATGCTTACATGATCAGTCAGGCTTGCATAATTCTATTTCTTCCTTTTGTAAGATGCTGGATTCCCTGCGCACAGGCTGTTAGCCCCTGGCCTCAACCCCTGCATTACACGGTGATTGAAGGCGTTGCTTCCCCAGACCTTATCCCCCTGCTCAGCTATTTTTCCACTGCTGCTCTCCTAAGCCAATCTTTTCTTGCTCCCAAGGTTGTACTTCAGTGACCAGCCACTGGCAAAGCTTTGTGTTGTTTATAGCCCCAAGCCTTCTGTTTTCAGTCTGCATCCTCACTTCCAAGGCTTTTTCCAACCATCCTGGGCTCCAGGTAGCAGAGACATCTGATACCAAGCTCTGTTTTGCAGCTGGTGATAACACAAGTTTGATGCTTCAGCCTTGAAAATGTAGCAGAAGGGAAAGTTGGAGAGAGGCCTATGGCTTCTTACTATGTCACCGACAGTAACAATAGTGTTTCTGCTGGGAGAGTAGGCACCACACAACCAGGTTGTCAAGAGTTTAAGGTGCAGCATAGGCTGGAAACAAGCAGCTCTTGGAGACTCTCCAGTCAGGCTCCACGTGCACTGCAACCTGACCTAGACAGATTATTTTTGCTAGCCTGGTATTAGGGCTGGCATCCTCATATCACAAAGATTAGGTGCGCTATAAAGGTGCCATGAGAAGATTGGATTAGAGTGATGCAGGTCAAAGACTTAGGTAAAGGTGCTCTTGGTCCCTTGCACAGCTCTGGGCCCCAGTCTCATGTTCTGCCTGCAGTAATTGGCTTTTGGGTTTGAGAAAGAAAGGCCCAAGAGCACTATAAGGAACTGGACAGCATTTCCCATGAGTGATCTGCATGCAGTAAGTACTGCAGCAGTACCACCCACTGCCACAGACATACCTTAGTGGCTTTCCTGCAGATGCCTGCTCGAGCAGGTTCCTAAATGTGATCGTGCTCTTTCCATGCAAACCCAGCCTCACTTCTCCAGGGACATTTCCATTGATTTCCATGGCTTTGAACTGTTACAACACTCCTCTCCAGCACTGAAGGGAGAGCATCACACTGAGAGAAACACCTACATCCTTCTTCTGATGCATCCAGGGTGACAATCTATTCCTTCTCACCAAGTCCCCCTGAAAGATGAATCCAGGCTCCATGCTTTTTCTTTCTGATTTTTTTTTTTTTAAAGATGTATGCATTGATTTTTATCAGTGCCAATGTCACAGTGCTCATAATACAAGAAATGATAACAACCTCATTCTTTTTGTGTTTTTATTCAGTGTTTCTTGAGCTTTGACTGAAAAGTGCTGGAGGAAAGACTATCAGGCTTTGTCCACAAATAAAGTAAACTCTTTCATAGAAATAAAACTAAGCAAAACACTTTGGCAAAGCAAAGTGAGGAAGAAAATACATGAGTAGCACCGTGATAGATGGCCATATTTTCAGGACTTAATTTTTTTTTTTTCTTCCTTATTAAGCCTTAATTCCTGACATCCTCTGAAGAGCTGAGCCTTTGCAGGTGAATGTGATGCTCTGGGGACTTCATTTGCAAAACCAGCTGTGTATGATATGCAGAGCTTTAACTGGTGCACTGTAGGTAGCTGGGCTGCATGTTCCTCTTTACGTTTATGTTTGAAGCAAATACCTGAATCCTGGTTTGAGTGCATTTCATTTCCATTTTCCTATCAAGGTCCTTATATGCCTCATACACAGACAAAGAGGGAAGAGGAGCCACTGGGATCTATTCCAACTCACATCCTCTCCCAGTGAGGAGAATGCACCACTACAATTGCGTAACTCCAGCGTTCTCCTGAAGTGCCTCAAACAACTCAAAACCCATCAATTTTTCCTTCCCATCCTCACAAGAGAATGCTGGAGGAGCAGAGGCTTGTTTTGCTAGAGTATCACTTGAGTTTTGGTTCACAGTTGCTATACAAGTTTTACAAGTTTGAAGCAGCAAAGTCCAAAAACATTACCCAGCTTTCTGCCCGCAGCAAGAGGTGGAGAGATCTGTGAGGAGCTGAAGACCTTTGCCTTGGCAGGACCATATGGATTCCTGAGCTGTCTCAGATGGAGGCAGGAGATCACACCTTAGAGACTGAAAGAATAAAAATAACAAAAAGGCTGCAAGATGGTAAGATGCTTAAAAACTGCTTTGGGAAAAACACATTCTTCCTACAGGAGAAAGAAGAGGTAGAAGAGAAGGGCTAGTTGTCTTCCTGTGAAATGCCTTGTTTTCTTTATCACTGAAGTTCTCTTGTGTTTTATCAGCCAGTGAAGCACATGCAAACTTCAAACACCGTTGCAAAGTCTCTGGCACCTGCTTTTATCTGGTTCATGTTGTAAACAAAATTTAGTACTGGAGATGCTACACTTGCTCGAAGATGTAGGGGAGCACCAGCCTTCATGCCTGCCAAAGCAGGGTCCTGCACAGGGAGCACAGCTGAAGGGGAGCACAGCTTCAGTCCCCCACCTATCAGGCTTAGGGTGCATTAATGCTGCATTGTGACCAGCAGCAGATGTACAGCTGAACTCTTGCATTCCTAAACTAACACAATAGGAACAGGGAACCAAGTCTTGTGCTTTGGGATTAACCTACTTCCCGTTACTTAAGAAGAAACACTATAAATACTTGTGTGGTGCAGAAACTGGAGAAAGCAGATAAGAGAGGAGAAATCTGCACAGGTGTGCATGCTATCCCTTCTCCAATTAACTGCTTTGTTTTCCTTGGGTCTCACCTGCTCTGATGTTCCTCAGTGCCCATTTCCCACCCCATGTCTGGCATACCCATGTCTCTCTCCTGAGGAACAAAGAAGTGGAAATGGTAGGTTTGTGCAACCTTCTCCAGCAGTTAGAAGCCCTGCAGACTTCAATCCATTTTCTCCTCCTTACCACTAATTTGGTTTGCAACTCAAGTAACACTAGACTTGTAGCAATAAATAGCATGTAAAATCATCCTCCATATTGAAGGCATACAGCACACATCCCTGCTGGCTTGTAGAAAGAGAAAGGCAGTCGTACCAATGTGAGCAGTCATTTCAAGAATATTTCAGAGTTCATGGGTCCTTTGGTGAGGAGCAGAAAGGAGCAGCTTCCCATTTGTTGCTCCTGACACAAGGCATAAATACTGATGAGAAAGCATGGAGCTGCACAGGAGTTAAGGCTTCTATGCTCTGGGGCTGGCTGACATTAAAAGCCAATCAGCCAATTCTTGCAACATTGAAAAATTCTGCAGTTCTCGGAGGTAAAGTTTCATTTTCAAACTCACTGTGCAAATGCATAACAGGCACAGATACGAGACTTCCCTTGAGATTTGCCTCCTCTCTCACAGACCAGTCTTCACAGCACCTCAAAACATCCACATATGCATCTCATTCATTACTCCAAGCACCAGTGCTGCCCCCCTTCTCAGCTCAGTTATTTCTCACAAGCACCACAGCAAGCCAGCATTCAGAAAAAGGAAGGGCATTGTGTCCTTCCAGGAGCTGCCTGCCCATCTTCAGCTGGGCTGTGCAGAAGTCCTGTAACAACCAGTGATCAGATGTTACTTGTGCTGTGCAAACAATATTCTGCAGAGACTGTCTTTCTAGGTTGTTTTGTTTTGTTTTGGTTACAGCTGCAAGGGTCAGTCTGATTTTGTGTGTTGTGTCTCCTTTCTACTCACAGCAACGTGCTGTGAGGGAGGGAGAGAGATCCATCACATCACCTATTTGTTCTGAGGTCCGTGTGTTGAGCTAGAACCAAAATCTCAGTCTTCAGGAAAGTATGCTGGTAAATAAAGCTGGCTGCTGGAGTGACCAGAATAGCAGTAAGCAGTATTTCTAACAGAAGAAAATGGATGAAATACAACTAGGAGTAAGCAATTTGACCTGTTTACTCATGAAGTTGAATACTCAATACCTGCTCCTCATCAGTGCCTTCCTATTGATGGCTTTAGTCCAATAACTCATCTCAAAGCCTTCCCATTTCTGAAGGTTCATGCAAGTTTTCCGAGGAGAGGGCAGCATGTGAGTCACAGAGGGCAGGCCCTGAAGCAGTGAGAAAAATAACAACCATTCACATAACCCAAACTGCAATTAGAATGAAGTCTTCATAGAATCATAGAATGGCCTGGGTTGAAAAGGACCACAATGATCATCCAGTTTCAACCCCCCAGCTATGTGCAGAGTCGTCAACCACCAGACCAGGCTGCCCAGAGCCATATCCAGCGTGGCCTTGAATGCCTCCAGGGATGGAGCATCCATAACCTCGTTGGACAACCTGTTCCAGTGTGTCACCACCCTGAGTGAAAAACATCAGATTGCAAGAGAGAAGTCATTTAATGGAAGTCTTGCCTGTAGGACACGTAAAATTCTGAAGCTCAGAGTTATTCTCCAACTCATATTTGAAAAACCTCTCTTCCACAGTTCAGCACAGCAGAAAGACAAAGACATTGTCTCCTGGCTGACAGATCCAACATTTCACAAAAGCTCAGTTCTTTCCTCTAGCAAAGGGGAAAAACCCCAGCTCAGATACTGACTGCCACCAAACAGGAGTTGGAGGTTGGCCAGTGGGTGGAAATAGAAGCAGTGGTACAACTCGTCACGGTGCCTGCATCTCCTGAAGGGTCTCCTCCTATATGCAAAAGCAGATTAAAAAATGTAGACACAACCTGAAGAAACATGAGAGTTTTCAAAGTACTTCCTAAGGGACTGTAAATTCTCATTTCTTTGCTGGCAGCAAATTAACAAACTGAGTGCAGTGCTAATGCAATCAAATCACTATTCCTCTTCTAAGGACAAGTGTCATCACTTAAAGGTATGAATTCTTAAGAGTCCCATCATTATCACACAGCACTGCAGTTATTGGGACAGAGGGTGCTTGTAATCAACATGATTGGTTCTCTGTAATTGTAAGGAGCTCTTGATTTATTAGGGAAAGCAGCAAAATTACATTCAGGAAAATGTTATCAACACTAGATACATCTGAAAGCAGCCCTCAGCTGTATGGATGCTCTTACTCTTTTCCAAAATTCTTTAAGAGAATTTTCATTTATCTCTAAGATTCTGGAGCAGCAAATTGTAGAAAAAAATTGCAGGTGTATGAGCAACAAGAAAATCATCAGCAGCATGCAGCATGATGTTGCCAAGGGAAAGTACGCTTGACCAACTAATTAACTTGTATGGTGAAGTGGCACAGTAAACAAGAGGAGAGCAGTGGACATTGTCTACCAGGACTTCAGGAAGGCCTTTGAAATCATTTTCCCTAGGATTCTCAGTGTGTCATTGATGCCAAAAAGGCTAAAGTTATGCTGGGCTGCATAAGGAGTGTGACCAGCAGGTGGTCACATGTGGTTTACTCAGCACTGGTGAAGAACCTCGAATACTGGGTCCAGTTCTGGACTCCCCAGTACAGTCCAGGATGGACATACTGGAGAGTATCCAATAAGGAACTGTGGAGATAAAGACTGAAATAGCTCTCCTATGAGGAAAGGCTGAAAGAGCTGGGACTGGTCAGCCTAGAGAACAGAAGGCCCAGGGAGAATCACATCACTGCCTACAAATATTTGAAGGGAATGCTGAAGGATGGGGATATGCTCTTGTCGGTGGTGCCCTGCTCTAGGACAAGAAGCAGTGAACACAAATCAGAGCACAGGGGATTCTTTGAACATCAGGAAGCACTTTCTATGCTGTATGGGTGACAAAGCACCCAGAATGGTTGTAGCCCCACTCCTTGCAGACCTTTGAAAGCTGTCTGGAGGTGGTCCAGGGCACTCTGCTCTGGGAGTGCCCTATTTAAGCAGAGGTTGAACCAGACAGACCCAGAGGTCCCTGCCAACCTCAGTCACTCTACGATTCTGTGAAATAAAGGGCACTGAAGGACTTGCACTGATAGTCCAGTAACATTGATTTCCCATGAAATCCAGAAGAGAAATGTAAGCACTTCCTGGATCTTGGTGGCGTATCACTTTTCACTACCAACTCTATCTGGCCATGCCTCTTCACTGGTACTTCTCAAACTGGGAAAAAGAAAAAGCAAATAATAATAAAAAAGAAGCTATTTTAAGTGCTATATTCCTATTGCTGCATCTGCTGGCAGAAATGGAAGAAGCAATATTATTTTACCATCTAAAAAATGTAATTTGCAACACGAGGTAAGCTGCAACTTACCTGTGCGTGGATCAACACAGCATAGAAGCAGAATCACCTGTAGAATTAACAACTTCAAGCTGATTGAGCAGAATTAACAACTTCAAGCTGATTGAGCTGGACCTGAAATTTCAGCCTCTTGCTCCTGTGGTTGACATTCCTGTTGCTGCTGCATGGCTTATCTCAATTTCCTTCTCTATAAAATCAACTGCTTACTATTTTACTACATCACAGTTCTGTCTCACAGGAAAGAGCTTCAGAAGTACAAAGTGTGTTATTTTGATGAATGATGGGTAATTAAGGAAAAAGGTCATTGTAAAGTCTGACTAAGTTTAAGGCTAAGAGCACTTACCATTTTCTGCCTTTAAATAAAAAGCAACTCCTCCAGCAGGAATTTTGGTTTTAGTTGCATAGTTGCAAATATATGGCTAAAGGATATAATCTCAGCTCTGCAACCAACCTTTTGCATGACCTTGGGCAAGACACGTTTTAGCTGTCTCCCCCTCTCTTTGCACGGCTGTTCAGATAACATTTTGAGGCAACAACTCTCATCTTTCATATAATATTAGCACATCAAGCTTACATTTTGACAACAATAATTTAAAACTTAACATTCCCTGTGAGCACATGGCTCATCAGGTTTCTTTAGTCTGACACTAAGTGGGCAAGTGATGAACTGACAGATGAAACTCAGCATAGGCTAAATACAGAACAGTGCACATAAGAAAATACAGTTGTAACCTATGTTCATAATGATGGGCTCTGAAATAGCTGTTACCACTCAGGAATGAAACCTGGAGGTTATAAACACTAAAAATGACAAAGGCATCAAGTCAGTGCTTCCCTGCTTTTAAAATAACAATCGCTGTCACAATTTAAAAAAGTAAAAAGGCAGCAAATGGTTCTGCCACGATGCAAATCCCTGTTCTTTAGACTTCAGGGTTGGTAGCACACTACGGACATCTTGTTCAGCTCCTGGCTGACATGTCCTAAATGTCCCTCTCAGCTTGCTGCTAGCATCAGGACGCTGCCAAATCTTCCTTAAGTAGGCATCTAATCTAGATTCTCGGAAGTAATGAACAGTTTGTGCTTAGCCTGAGAGGGGATTCAGTAATTCAGCACCTCAGAGAATCAAAGCCCTTACAAGGTAACACAGAATTAAAGTTTAACTTTAGGAAACCTGGACTGAAAAATATCAAACCTGTTCACTAAAGTAATATAACCAATACTGCACTGCCAATCAGGCAAATATAACAGGCCACCATTCTATTCATTTTCTGTAATCATGATTTTCTAAGGCATCACACAAAATGAAATGAAAATTATTACTGCTCTAGATTACAGTTATGAAGTTATGTTTACAATATACCTTACAGAAAAAAAGGTTGGTGCCTAACTTCAAGTACAAAAAGACAAGGAAACAAGTGCAAGCAGAAGTTCATAGGTGTAACAGAACTCCAAGTGTTGTGGAGCTTTTTGACAGGGTGCTGACAAATTATGGAAGGAAAAAAGGATTCATAAGCAGGAAGAGCTGTCAGTGTTAAATGAAAGGGAATTTGAGAACCTAAAGTCAGTAACAACAGTTTCCAGAGGAGGTAGGAAGTAGAGAATTCAGAAACTATATTTTTTAAAGGCATGCAAGGACCAGTCTTATCTGACAAAGCCTGAGCCAACACATCAACATAGATTAAGTGGAAGAATATGCATTTGCAAAAAAGAGAATACTTTTCTATTAACTACCTTAACTTACTTACAAGTCAACTGTAAGACTTTAAACTAAGGACCATGATATGTTTGACCCTTTTCAGGCTTCCACGTCAGCCTCTGTGTCATTTCCTGCAGCAGCACCTAGAGGCCAACTGCTCACAAACCACACTCCAACATCACTAAACTCTGCTGCACCCAGCAAAATTACTTGCTATAAAGGAACGAAGCTTGAGGTGCAACTAAGGCAACGTACATCTGCTAACACCTCAGGAGGAGGTCAGCTGTCTTAGTGACCCCACGGTACAGATAAATACTTTTTACAGAATATTTGTGTCTCCCCTATGCAGATCACTAAACCAAAAAGCCCCTTTCTCTGTATTTACAGAGGTAAGTGTTAGGCCTTAAACACTGACGATGATCTTTATAACTAAAAGGCACAGAGGTTGCCAATAAAACAATTCTCAGCAAACAGAAAAAGCCTGTACTCAGGAAACAGCTACTCATTCAGAATAGCAGTATTTGCTGAAATAAAAGCCAATTCCTATTTCAAGTTAAGTTCAGATCACAATAAATGGATTACCTTTCCACAGCATGACATACAAATTATTTAACTCTTGTAAGCAAATATATGCTAATTGCTGTTAGCATAATTTCTTCATTTTACTACATAGTAGAAAGGGCTTTAAAGCATATTGCTCAAGGTCAAAGAGAAAACTAATAACAGAGATAATAACAGAATCTGAATTCTGTTATGGCCCCAAGACCTGTGGTTTCAGCATTAGTCAGGCTGGTTCTTCACTTTTGCTGCAGTGAGGTTTTTCTAATGGTGAATTACAGCCACTGCCAACAGTGGAAATGTGCCATAGAAGTGACCACCTTCTTGTGTAACAGGAGACAGTAAGGAAGCTGACACACAGTAGGTAAAATACAAGTTTTTTTTAAAAAAAATTGCTTTCTCTTTTACAGGCAAATGTTTGTACAGAGGTTGTTGGAACACAAGCAGACAAAATAAGCGAGAAACAAGACGAAGGGTTTGTCATATGGATCTGCAGCCAAAACTTAATAAAAAGGCAATAACTGGAGATACTCACAGCACTGATCAACTACAGGTCTATATCCCCTCCCCCAGGTACATGTGTATAACAGGAAAAATACATCCAGCATCAGCTTTTGAACAGCTAAAATGCCCTCAAAGCTCCCTTCCATTTTAACACCTACACAATTTCAGTGGCAACTGTAGATGCAACAGAGCACACAGACAACCACCATCACTGCACAGCCTTCTCTTGCCACCTGTCACATACTGTTCCCAAACAAAAGGTGAACATGAAACCAGAGCAGAGTGCTACATACTATTTTACATCAGACTGAAAAGAGCTGCAGTGTTTAGAAATTTATTGTCATTTCCTCATTTTTCTATGAGAATTTTCTTCCATTGCCTTCTTCTTTGGTGTCAATCAATTAAAAAGTTAGTTACCTACATTAGAAGAATTGAGAATCTGATAGCTGGCCAGATGAAAGAATGAGTTTCTCCATTCTATACACAGTATTTCAATAACTACCTGCAATCAGTTAACACTGGCTTTCTAGCAAAGACTGCCTGACAGTATAGAGCATCTGCTAACAGTCCACTCATTCTGATTCAAATGCCTAAGCTTTTTAATTTCCTTTCTCCTTTCCCTTCCCTCTATTAAACGTGTTTTCTTTGGACTTGGGAAGAAACACAAACCCACTCCTTGTTACTTTAGTCTCCATTCTGGCATAGAAAATATTGTGCTGAAGTAAAAAAAAAAAAAAAAAAAAAAAAAAAAAAAAAACACAACTATCTGCCAACTGCCCAACAACCCCAGATCACTCCCGTGTGAAGGGATGGAGGACTGACAAGCAAGAGAAATATCAGGAAAGAGAAGCATAATAGCACACAGTCCTTTTCTAGAGCTTCCCACTTACTGTGGATGCTGATCAGGAAACTGTGAAGAAGCACCAGAACAAGGAAAACAGGAATACAGACAAAGCATTTCCTCAGCAGTTGGTTTTCAAAATAATGAAGTCATGGATGAAAAGTTCAAAAAACCAAGGATTCCCAGAGCAATAAGCAGAATTGTGCAATTCAAAAACACACAGACGTGAATCTTAATTTCAAAGGGCTTTATATTACAAAAAATGAAGTCACAACGAATGCGAAAAATCCATTCAATGAGGCTTGTTTCCAGTCTGCTAGGAAAGCTACTTTCTCTTCTTTTTTCCCAGCCTACTGCTGAAAACACGATTGCCAAAACAGTGACACCTCGAGCTAGATTTTTAAAATCAAACTTGCTCTGCCAGATCCAGTACTCTGAACTTGTCCAGGTTGTAGAAACAAGCCTTCACCACTCGGCCGCCAAAGTATCTTCCATTTAGATCCACAACAGCTATAATTGCAACAAAAAACAGGTCAGCAAGCAGCAATTCAGTGACTAAAAATTTGAGTCTAATGACTGAGACTTTGATCTCTTTGAGGTGAACACTGAAATTCATACGACACAGTTTAGTAACCTACCTTTAATTGCAGACTCAACCCGTTCAAACTCCAAAAATATTCTTACAGCTTCATCATCAGGGGCACCAGGAATCTGAGAGAAAACCCAAAAACAACAACAAAAAAAAACAACCCAGCAGATCTGATTAGAATAGCAACAAAACCACTGTTCTATGAAGTGCTTTTTCGCAAAAGTAGAATGTAAAATTAAGCCAATATAATTCAATTCTCCAGTTGCCAAAGGGAGGTTGAAGACTGCTGAACTTGGGTCCTGCTTCTCTATGGAAACCTTTCAAATCAGCTAGGGTGAAAAGTTTCAGTAATCTAAACTTATAAGCATCTCAAAGTAAAAGATTAATTTAGCAGAAGGAACTAAAAAAGGTTCCAAAAACACAACACTCAAGGACTTTGCTATTTCTGACATTCAGAGTTTGCACTTTACAAAAATTGGAAACATAGAATCACAACACAACAAAGGACCCTTTGAAATCCTCTAATCTATGCTGCTCCTTCACAGCAGCAGTGTGCCAGTCATTAAAGACAAACGGCCAGTTCACTTTTGGAATAGCCAGAACGGGAGAACGATTCTGTCTTACCTCAAAGATGACACATTTCCCAACCTTGCCATATTTTTCACATTCTTCCTTAGTTTCAACTTCTAGATCTTCATCCACCTCACCTGCACCCACCATATTCTGAAAGTTTAAACAATAAACCTAAGTCATTGGATGCAGCCTGCATAGATAATAATGTAGATAAATCACAGATGCATGCAACTGTGACTATGAATAATTTAAGCTATTGTTTATCAGGTCAAGAATCATTTTGTCACATTCCAGAGCCCAGGCAGTTCCCTAATACTAAGACACTGTGACATGGTCGCTGCATAACCTAAACTAATGTTGATTTACAGTCACAAATTGTATCAAAGGAAAGCATACATTTTCACCACAACACAGAGAGCACCACCTAGGTGCAGTTCAGAATTGTCCAAACTGCACAGAGTAACCGTAACAGGAATGCAGGTTTTAGCATTGAAATCAGTTATGTACGGTGGAAATACCAAGACACAACTTACCCTTAGTAAGACCACTTTAGTTGGGCATTTCAGTATCTCAGTCAATGGATTAGAATCTGCTTTCTTGGTTGCATCTGCTAGGAAGAGAAAAAAAAGTTAATCATGAAACCATTTTAGACTAATGCTCATATGAAGGCTTTAATCAGCTTTTTACTGTTAGCAAACAGTGAAACAAAGGCCATTAAGTATAGTTTTGTACAGGTAGGAAGAGATCTTGTCGCTTCTTGGAAGGACAGTATGCACAAAAATCACTGCTACAAAGATCACAGACAACGTGCTATTTCCTTCAGGGAAATCATTCATGAGTTTAAAACTGCATCAGATCCTCTAAGAATTAAAAACCAGATCTCCTGACTTCCAACACTTGTGTTCAGGCAGAAGTGCTGTTCCAGTAAGTGGAGATGCAAGCAACAGCAGGGAAATGAGGACATTATCTAAAGCACATGATAGGGAAAAAGCCAGCAGGAATACAGCACTGAAGTGAATATACAGATAGAAGGTTACAAACACTAAAGAAGGATGGCTAATAAGGGAGGATGAGCTAAAATAAAATAATTAATAGATCACTTTAAAAGAATGTTATAAAGGGAAGTTTCCACAAAAAAGAGCATGAGGCATTGTTCCAATTAAGCAGAATTTTCTGCTAGAACTAATAGCTAACAAAAATCCAGGAGCTTCCACTGAGCACAAACTATTATTTCCCACTATCACTTTCACAAACTTATTGGTGCAAGACAACATTACCTTTCTCTGTAGCATCTCCAACAATGATCTTGCCACCCCTCTTGCTAGTTTTCTCTACAGAGAGTGCTGTGCTCAGCCCCTGTTCGTGCTTTCCCAGCCCTTGGCCCTCTCTGAAACCATACTTCTGCATGATTTTATGAGCCACTGTCCCTCTGCAAAAAGGAAAGAAAAATCGGTTAGTAAAGGTTTCTTAAAACAGTGTTGTCACTGCACTTCTCCAGAGTGTGCAAGTACTCAAAAGTTGCTCACACTTTTCCAAACACATTCAAGGTTCTAGTAGCAGAGCAAGTCACACATCATGCCAAAGTCCATTTAGTCCAGTTTCTGATCTCTGTCAGTGGCTGGTATCAAAAGCCTGAGAGAAAAGGTGGAACCTAATGTGGAACCATCTGCTTCCCACATTAGATCACATTATACTACCTACTGTTTTGAAGTGTGCATAAGGTCCAAATCACATGGTTTTGCCAGCACTTCCTATGACAAACCTGGATATTCTCAGTATTAATTGACACAGCTCTTCTTTCTGAATTTTCAAGAGCTTACTCAGGTAATAATCTCCAATCTATTAAAAATACCATCTTCATTGGCATTACTTTGGAGCACACAGCTGGCTAAGCCAAGGCATGAAAGAAATGTCATGCTACAGTAATTCACACCACAGTAAATAATCTACACTAAGTCACCTCCATTCACCAAGAGGCATTTAAGATTGCACAGAAAACACTGGATCAGTGACTACATGACATATACAAAGGCCTGGCTACATAATGGTTGAAAGCTGAAACATTAAGCCAGGATAACAGGATAAACAGTAGTCAATTGTATAGACAAAACATTTTCTATAGCAGCACCTCCTTCAATGAAGTGAAGTTCCCAGTGCAGTGCTAAACAGAGGAGGTAGCAATACCTCAATGTGTTCCCCAGTATTACTTCAGTTCCATGGTTTGTTGTTGTTTGATTATTTTTTTTAAACACTGCCCAGAAAAATGACGTTTCTATTGAAAAATGGATTGAAAAAAACTTCTCCAAAAATAAATGCAGTGTAACAGTGTAATAAACTACGCTTTTATGGCTGCATTTCGTCCTGCATCCAGTTTGGATCACATCAAATCTGCACTTCTGCAACACCCAGTATGACTGAGAAGAGAGCACACAGCTAACCATGACACCTTTCAAATGAGGTCTCAGGGCTATTTTTAACTATACATTTGACTTCACTTTGCTACCCACTGTAGAAACACAAGCATCACACACAACAAGGACGCCAGGCAGAAAAGTAAACGGACAGATTTGCAACCACAGCTGCTCCCACACTCGTGCAAATATGCTTTGAATGTCTGAAGAAATGAACTGCAGTTGAAATAGGCACATAACAAAATTAGGACAAGGCTGGAAAAGAAACCTAGTGGAACTGACAAGCCACCTTTGCTTTCCTGCAGACTACATTAGCTTGGATTGTACAACCCATAAACGCTTCATGCAGGAACGTGGCTTCAGAACTTGTCTTGAAAACACAGCTCTCTCAAATGCAGTTCTCTCATTCAAGTCAATCCACTGCTTTTTCTGTATCCTGTCAGTTCTGTCTACTTGCACTCAGGCTAACCATATACACACAATGTGTTATTTACCTTACTGAAAACTATTTTAACTTTCCATTCCTGTCACCTTCTAATGCTTTTTTCCACCAAGTGTAAATATGTCAAACATTTACCCCATGTTAGCAAGGAATGAGTTGCTAGGTCCTGTGGGGCTACGAGGTCTGTCTGGCTCATCGTACACTGGAGGAGGAATGGCTGCTTTGGAAGATGGTGCCCGAGGTCTTGACTCATCTTCGTATGGGAACGATGCTACAGCTGAAGAAAAGAGACATTTGCTTTGTCACTAAAATGTGCTGCATGTTACAAATGCTACAATACGATGCTTTCAATTTCAGCTCATTTAGAGAAAGATCTCTATCACAGAATCACAGGGTTCGAAGGGACCTCAAGGATCATGAATCTCACCTCCCCCCTGCCACAGGCACGGCCACCAACCCTAGATACTAGACCAGGCTGCCCAGGGCCTATACTTGCAAACTGTACCTTTTCTGCTTTATACAAAAACCTCTTTCACATAAACCCAAACCAGAAGAACGTTTCCTATGCACACAGAGCTTTAACACCGCCTTATCTTCTTCCCCTTGCCCCAAGATTTAAACTTAGAGTTATTCTGGATTTTTGTCACAGAACAAATAATGAGTTTACATACACATTGTGCATGTGTAAGTCTGTAGCACATTCATTAACTTCTTACTTATCAAGCTGAGAAAAACATTAAGCAGCCACCTGCACCACAGTGAGTCTATCCAGACAGGGGACAAACAAACCCAACGTTCCATTCATCAGAACACAATTGTGACATTATGTCAATACACACATCTTAGGCCTAAAGGACTGTAAAGAAAGCACACTGTACACTTACACAAAGGAGAAATCAGTCTTCCAAAAAAGAAGCAGCACAACTCAAAATATTTATACAGATCTCTCTGATAATTTCTGAACTGACACAGAATGGGAAAGAGACACACATCATCCAGATTAGATTACTATCTTCCACTGAGAAGTCAAACTGAAAAATGTAAAAAAAAAAAAAAAAAAAGCCCCACAACAAAAAACCTACAGTACACTGAAGAAAACACACAGAACACACTTTTGAGTGTATTTAGGGCCTTTTAAACTGAATTTGTTTTAAATTATCTTATTGTGAACTACCATTTATATCTTTCCCACTATGTCATATGTGAAGTTTGAGAACACTGATGATGAAAAAGAAAATACTACCTAGAATCAGAGCACCTCAAGTTGGAAAGGACTCACAAGGCTTTGAGTCCACCTCTCGGCTCCACCCAGGACCACCCAAAATCCAAACCCTAGGTCTGAGGGCATTGTCCAAACACCTCTTGAACTCTGGCAGCTTGGTGCCACCCTCTGGTGCAAAGCTTTCCCTAACAGCCCCTGCCCCAGCTCCGTGCTGTTCCCTCTGGCCCTGCTGCTGTCACAGAGCTCACTGCTGGCCCCTCTGCCCCCAGTGCAGAGCTGTGGGCTGCCACGAGATGGACTGAACTGCTGCTGCACTTCTGCTACAGCGCTGTTTTCTGAGGTTTTTCCAGTCTAGCTTTGGGTATCAAGTAACCAGCAGCACAAAGATTTCTTTGTAAGCTCATCTCACAGAGCTCTCCCCTCAGGATATTTCTAACATTTCCAGCCTATATTTATTTTTCCTTGACTCTACTCAATTGCTCCTAATTATTTACTCAGGACAATTTCTGTTTCTAGTGTTTACACACTTCAAATGCTTTCACTATTATATCACTCACTTACTCTGCCAACCTTCCATTATTTTATTTTAAATCTTCTTTCAAATAAAATCTGCAAAGTCCTTTACGTGCACAGCTTAATTATTTTTAAGGACATAAAACAACAAACAGCACATTGTGTCACTTAAAAACTTAATCAGACATACAAAAAGAGCCCTGAGCATTTTGCTCTTACAGCAAGAGTCTGCCACCTAGTGGAATACTGCGACCTTCAACCTGAGTTCATCGAGGACAACCCTTCTGCACATGAAATTCTTCAACAGATATTATTTGCATTATCTATTACTATTAAAATGGAAATAGGAACTTATCTTTTGCCTCTAAAGTAAGAACTTCAACGTTTCAGCTTTCACACAAAGATGAGAGCTGCTTAAGAGGATTCTTCTGAGTGTTCTTTGGTTATCCCTCAAAGATTTTAAAAGTTGCGTTTGCAGTGCCTGATTGCTTTAGAAAAGGGTCATTCATAAAGCACCTCTGAAAGCCAAGGGCAATGGAAGAATTCTCTCTTCATACCACTGAGGTTTTTCATCCACCTTTCTGCAACACCACTTCTTTTACACCACAAATGAATAACTGGACACAGTTACAACAGAGCAGCCTGCTAAACCACTTCTACAGCCATACAGAAAGAATCCTTTAGCATAGAGACAGGAAACAGTATTATTATGGGTTCCCCACAGCCTCCCTGCAGTCAACAATAAACTAGGATAAGTAATCAGGCAACAAACAATCACTTGAAAAGAATAGCAGGATGACTTTACTGAATAGAAAGCTGAGTGAGAATTAAGAAATACTACTGCTTTCAGAGAACAAGATTTTGTTGTACTTACGTTCTTTGTCCTTCTCAACCAGAGATGTAGGTGGTGCAATTGCAGCTCCTCCCATACCTATGAGTAAAATGGAAGAGAACATGTTTGTGTCATTATGTTCCGCTGCTTGGAATAGCTGCACTGAGGTGTAACACAGCTGCTGGCTCCAAAAGCAGCAGCAAGAGTGTGAGCAATATGAATGAAAAGCACATCAAAGAAGATCACACTGCAGTCACGTGCTGCATGTTGTTTCCAGAGTCAATATATTGCACAGAATTTCAAAAGTAAAGGCTACAAGGGAAGCAAACCTTCAATCCTAAAACAGTTCAATTAAGCCAATACTCTGCTCAAGTTTGACTACACTTACATAAGAGAATGGTACAAAGCCCCTTCCCTATTTTAATATGCAGCATTTTAAGGTAGTCACTGACTTCCAAGGCAGAGCCAGTATTTTCCATGCCCGTGTCAGAAATTTACTTTTCTAAAATAAATCAGACCTGAATTATTCACTCAAATGGTTGTTGTTGAGAAGAATGAAGTTTCATTTTGTTTGTGCTAAGGTATCATCCCAGCACGTATTTTGCTAACTAGTTCTAAGAGCATTCAAATCACCAGCAATGGTAAGCACCAGTAGCTAAAGCTCAACAGTGATTCTCGTGGCTTCATTTTATTCCACGCTTTCCTTCTCTCCTGGAATTCCACACCGTGCATAAAGGTAAAATAGGTACTGACAAACCAGTGGAAAGCCACAAATAATTGAGAATGTACCTCCTCCAAGGAAAAAAAGAACAAACTGTATTAAAATAGTGATAATGTAATAAAATAATGGGTTTACTCCAATGGCTCGAATGTTAACAGTATGCCTCTCAGCTAAGAGAAATACAAAATACATTAAACCAGGACTGTGACCGTATCCTCCTCCTCCCTGCATTTTTCTCCTATTAAGAAAATAAACAGCTCTCTTACTTCTTTTTCTTCTCTCCCTTTCATAATCTTCATCTTCATCAGAATCTGGATCTGGTCTTCTTGAAAACCCACTGGCTTCATGTCTGTCTTTACGTCTTCTAGGAGACACAGCAAGTTAGGATAAGAAACAATTCAAGTCTGCTTTAACTCATGATACTGCCTTTGCCATGTGAATTTAATGGCATTTGGCCAATCAGATTAGCATTTTATAATGTGTTTTCCATGAAAGTGAAAGTAAACACCCTTTCAGGTTTTTTTTGTTGTTGCTGGTTTGCTTTCATCCTTTTTTTTTTTTTTTGTAAAATAGAAAATGGATTCAAAACAAGATTGTTTTCCACCTGCAAATCAATCAAGGATAAAGTATGGAAATGAAGAAGCCTATGAATAAATGTAGCCCAAGCTGATGACACTCACTGACAGACTATAATGGGAGAGGTGCTGGATGCAAGCAACAGCAAGGTAGCAGAGACATGAATTAATCACCCTGCATTGAAGAGAAATTCAAATTTCAAATTCCTTTCAAATTCCCCACCAAAGGCTATCTGAAGCAGTATTTAATCAGTCAGTTTTTAATGAAAAAAAAAAAATCCTCATGCTTAAACAGTGTAATTCCACAGACTTTATGATTCGTACTACGATGAAAATGCTTATTAGTTTCACTTAGAATAAGCAAATGTAATCTTATTTCCTGGCTGGCAGATGTCTTACCACCTATTTCAACAGAACTTTGAATCTGCATTCAACCTTTAATAAGATTAAAGAGATTTCTTATTCCACAGAAAAAGCACTGAGCTACTTAAAGATTTCTTTTGGCCAGAAACAAAAGAGAAATAAATACAGAAAGTATGCTTCAACTGAATGCAGAACATGAAGTAACTGGCAACTATGCTTCATAAAGGCAGTGCTAGCTATGCCTTTAAAACTGGAATGAATTCACAGGTCAGTGTGAAGTACATGAAAAGAGAAAAGATGATTTATCTCTGAGTGTTGAAAGCATTTCTGATGTCAGGTTTTACTGACATGAAACACTTCAAAAACAATCTTATTTGCTAAACCTGAAGAAATTTCCTGACACTCTTCAGGGGGATAAAACCAAACAGACGTACATTTAACAGCCTATTCTTCACCTAACTGCCAACTCGCCATACATTAATGCCTTACTTTTCTCTCTCTTCTATTTCCTTTTGCCTCTCCAGCTCACGCTGCCTCTGTCGTTCCTCTCTTTGCCGCTTCACCACTTTTTCATAGTCATTTGGAAACATGGGATCATACTCATCTGCCAGAGGAATCAATACATCTCCTGCAGAAAAACCACTAGGTACGGGATCCTTGGAAGAGAAAAAGGAGAACAGGGACGTTTGTCAGCTGACATCATAGAATCACAGTCCTGGGCAACCTGTTTCACGTGTCCTTGCTTGAGTAGAGCTGTTGGACCAGATGGCCTCCAAAGGTTCCTTCCAATCACAGCTGTATCACTGTGATAACCATTTGTATCATTACACAAGGCCAGTTCCAACACTGGTGCAATTACAATTACCTTCATTATTTACCTGACCAAATCACCATTTTGCAAAGTATTTTGAAGCTGTCCAGAAGAGATATGATAAGAGCAATGCTTTATTTTAATTGTACATTCAACAGGATGCTTTCATGTTGTACAGAATCATAGAATCACTAGAATGACTCAGGTTGGAAAAGACCTTAAAGATCATTGAGTCCAACCACGACCTAACCATACTACCCTAAAATTAGCATCACATAGAAATCTGTAAAAAGCTGAAATGCTCATTAATTTAAGAACCTGTGAGTTGAGATTCCAATTCTGGAAAACAATCGGTTCTTTTAGCACTCAGAAAGACCATTTAAAAATAAAATGCAGATGGCTGCCAAAACATTCCAATTCAGAGACATCTGTTAGCTGATGGAGCCTATCTGCTTCTTTAGTTAATGGTTCTTACCTTTAACCCAGCTGCTACATGAGGCGGTGTGTCCACGATCTGTCTTTCATCAGAAGAACTCCCTCGCTTCAGGTCAATCACTGGAGCAAGTACTGTTGTCTGCTTGGTTCTCTGACTCTGAAAAATGGCCAAAACATAAAATGCCTAAAAAAGCTACAAAAACCATTTTTTATCTTTTGTTTCCTTTCTATAAGATAACAAAATAGCACACTTTCCTCTTTTTAAGCAAGAGAG
The DNA here is from genome assembly GCF_019232065.1 of Centrocercus urophasianus. Lineage (NCBI taxonomy): Eukaryota > Metazoa > Chordata > Aves > Galliformes > Phasianidae > Centrocercus > Centrocercus urophasianus. The sequence continues at coordinate 6,484 of NW_024884470.1, read as the reverse complement.
ACTTTGCTTGTGCATGCACTAAAACACACAACTAAAATTCACAGATAAGTGAATGCTTTGCACCAGGTTGAAAAGCACACATTAGAAGCTCAGGGGATCTCTTCAGATCAGGTTGAACCTAGCAGATTTTTTTCAAGAAGGGTCTTAAACCTATTCTGAACACATGCTTTACCATCCAGTAAAACATATTGATGTATATTCTCCATTTTTCAAACTTGCTCTGTTTTATTACTGCTGTTCTATTTCATAGAATCACAGAATGGCCTGGGTTGAAAAGATCCACAATGATCATGGAGTTTCAACCCCCTGCTATGTGCAGGGTCGCCAACCACCAGACCAGGCTGCCCAAAGCCACATCCAGCCTGGGTATTTGCACACATACAGACAAAGAAAATACCTAACACAGCAGCCATTTCAAATTTCATTCCCACACACTGCTCCAACTAACAGCAAAATCCTGCTGTCGATTTTAGCAGCGTAAATCAGCATTAATTCAACTGAAAAATTGCCATGTCTCAGTAATCATTTCCTATCTGTACCAGTATTTAAGTAACCTCACTCTAGACCTTACAGATCACAACGAATGTACACATATCCTGCATGAATCAAAGCAGAATAACAGTACTGTGTAAAGCCATGAGATGAAATACTGTCACAATAAAAGAGCAGAAAACAGCTCTGTTGCAATTTAAGCTCAAGGAATTGGCTTGCACTACTTCTCCCTTCCATGCACACGCAGTTTCTCTAAGAATTTCTAATACACAATGATTTGTACTTTAGCACCTAAGGCCCTTCAAGCAGAAAGCATAAATCGATGCAGATATATAAGTAATAACTCTATAAAGAATGACCAGAATAAGCAGCACTGACAACTTTCAAGAGCAGCACAATCTTTACTTACACTTTAAACAAGAAAAAAAATAATTAACCTCATTATCTTCAATGTTAAATGTGAAGATCAGCTTTTGGCTCAAGTAGTAACAAGATTTGAGGCTCACAGCAAACACCAATTCTTTGTTAATTTTCATCTTGCCATACTTCCTTGAACAGACCTGAAGGAAATGCATCTTTTGTGCCTCCCACCTGTTTTGTGAGGCCCCTTGCTAGAAACCCACAGACAACAGGACAAAATCACCTCAAATCTGTATTATAAGGTCATGAACTCTCAATGATCTGAGCATGAAAGAATATTTAACAACAGGAAGCAAAATTAGGAAGAGCCCATACCTTTGCTTGAGTCAAAGCTGCCTTCTTCACCTGCAATTGAGACTGTAGTAGTTTGAAGTTTTTAGACCAGCCTTCTGTTTTGGAATCGCTGGTCTCAACTCCCAAGTCATCGTAAAGTGACATTTTTTCTTCAATTTAAAACTGGAAAACAACAACAAAAGGTAAATCAGATGATGCCACTATGCCCAGTGCCTAGCTGCTGCTATTTCGGGTACGCCTGGTCTTGTAGCCTTTAAATTTTAAATATCCTTTTTTTTTTTTTTTCCAAGCCAGAGAGAATTCCAAGCGATAACACTGTTGGTTTTTGGGTTTTTTTTTGCTGCACAGTAGCAGACATACAGGACCTACAAGTAAGACTGTGCAAAAACAACCACTTCAAAGGCAATGAGTACTCTTCAAAAGTTGATAGGTGTTAAAAACATCCTAAGTTTACACTTCCAGCCGTATATATCAATCATTTCAAGCTCTGAAGTTGCACTGTAACCCAGACCAATATTTGGAGATTTACAATGAAATTCAACATCAACTGCATCACAATCCTCAAAACCTCCAGATCCAGACAGAATTATTCTCTGTTGATGTTAAAATTGATATGCACAAACATACCAACACTTCATTCACCTGCTTAAATACTGCTACTTTTTTGCTTCCCTGCACATTCAAAAAGGGTATCTTACTGTAATTCTATTTGCCAGAGTATTTTCACAACACTTAAAGGCCTTGCAAATACACAGACATACATTTATACAAAATTAGCAAAACAACATCAGCAGCAACGCAAAATGAAATATATCACCTTGTGTGTTGCTTCATCTAGCATGAAAGGCAGAAAGAAAAATGTGAATATAAAGAGAAATCCACCACCTGTGGAATAACCTGTAAGGCCATTATTTTGTCTCAATGAGGCCTGGACTATAGTCCCTTCAGCGAAGAGCTTCAGTTTGTTAATTTACTGCAATATTACTGATGAACAGATTGCAGTGAAATCCTACAGATTCATCAGCAAGATCTTGCTTTCACAGATCTGACAGGGAACTCAGCATAGGTGTTCTTTGCTAAAGATATATCTGAGATGCATTTAAACTTAGGGGAAAAGTCTCAGGTAGAGCTGACAGCAAGCCCCAAAGGGGTCACACTCAGCAAAAATAAAATGCAAACAAATGAGGTTTTATCTTGCAGTGGAATAGGAACAGCCAGGGCTTGGTAGAACAGAGTTCACTGCAAGATACTGGAGAAGACAGGATTATTGCACGAGGAGCACCATACATACAGGAACACAGCACAAGGGAACAAGATGTGGGCAGGGTGAGAACAAGGTTAGAATACAAATTCCTGACTGCTGCAGGGAAGTGCAGTCTGAATCACAGAATGGCTTGGGTTGGAAGGATCAAGTTCCAACCCCCTACCACAGGCAGGGCCACCACACAGATCTGGTATTAGACCAGGCTGCCTAAGCCCCATCCAACCTGGCCTCCAACACCTCCGGGGACGGAGCATCCACAGCCTCTCTAGGCAGCCTGTTCCAGCACCTCACTGCTCTCTGTAAAGAAACTCCCCCAAATGCCCAATCTAAACCTTCCCTTCCTCAGCTTAAAACCATTCCCCCTTGTCCTATCACTGTCTACACCAGTGAAGCAGGAGTTCTGCTACTCCGGGGCAGATAGCACACACCTGGGGTACGTTACTGGACAAGTATAAACAGACAGGACTTTGCACCTCCAATTTGAAGGGGATGGGCTGCAGCACACCGGGGGCCGAGGCAGCAAACACAGAGCCTGTAACCAGCCACGCACAGCCTGCCCCGCAGGCGGGCAGAGGGCCGAGGCCGTGAGGCACACAGGCCGCGCAGCGGGGCTGAGGGGCCCGACCCCCCCCCACGCTAGGCCTTCGCCCCTCTGAGAGGAGCAACCCGCGGCAGAGGACCCGCTCTTACCCCACCCACCTCTATGCCTTCCCTACCCGCACCCTCGGGACGCGGAGCAGGTTTCCCAAGCGGGGTGTGCCGGCCAAGGCCAGCCGCCCGCTGCTCACCCGTCACCGCGCCGCCGCCATGAGCCGGCCGCTGAGGCAGCCGGGAACGAGTCCCCCTCACGGCGTCTGCGCCTGCGCGCTGCCGCCCGTTCCGCTCGGCCAATGGGGAGCCGACCGCACCGCGGCGGCGCCGCCGTTGTAGCGCCCCCTGGCGGCTGGAGGAGGGAGAAGCATCCCTCGCCTCGCAGAATGGCCAAGGTTGGAAGGGACCTCAAGGATCAGGAATCTCCAAACCCCCTGCCTCACGCAGGGCCACCGAACTCCACATTTAATACTAGACCAGGCTGCCCAGGGCCCCATCCAGTCTGGCCTTGAGCACCTCCAGGGATGGACGGGGCATCCACAACCTCTATGGGCAGCCTGTTCCAGCACCTCACCACTCATAGTAAAGAATTTCTCCTTGACATCCAATCTACATCTTTCCTCGCTCAACTTCAAACCATTTCCCCTTGTCCTGCATTATCTACCCCTTCCAAGACTTGATTCCCCTCCTGTTTGTAGGCTCCCTTTAGGTACTGAAAGGCTGCAATGAGGTCACCCTGCAGCCGCCTTTTCTCTGGGCTGAACAAGCCCCGCTCCCTCAGCCTGCCTTCGTAGGGGAGGTGCTCCAGTCCCCTGATCATCTTCGTGGCTCTGCTCTGGCCCTCTCCAACAGCTCCCTGTCCTTCCTGTACTGGGGGCTCCAGACCTGGACACAGTACTCCAGATGGGGCCTCACAAGAGCAGAGCAGAGGGGGACAGTCACCTCCCTGTCCCTGCTGGTCACCCCTCTGCTGATGGAGCCCAGGATACCATTTGCTTTCCAACTGCAAGAGCACACTGCTGGCTCATGTTAAGCTTTTCATCCATCAGGACCCCCAGGTCCTTCTGTGCAGGCTTCTCTGCCTCCATCTTCCCCTCCCAGTTTCGCCCCAGCATACACCAGTACGGAGTGACCCCTCCAGAGACAACCTCAGTCCTGTCTCCTCCCATCGCTGTGGCGTTGGGGAGGCTGCTTTCTGATGCAGGAGGAGTCGCTGCCATTCCTGACATCCCTCTGCAACCAGAAGCCTGACAGTAGAGCCCACTCCCACCAACCGGAGTGTCCCCAGTGCAAAATCCTACACAGACAGAAATGAAACGGTGTTTCTGGGGCTTCTGGCATGGCCAGGGCACTTGGTTAGGACTGCCCAGTGATGTTTTCTGGAAACAATCGAGCATGGAGTGATAGTCCCTGCAATTTCACAATATGCCATTGACTCTTTTCGGAGCCACGCTGAAGTTTGAAGTGGAATTAGGAATTCGGTCGGCAGAGGGCAGGGCTGCATTCGTTCCCAGTGCGAGCTGTGTTTCCCCGTACGTGGTACCACATTTCTCCATCCTAATTTCTTAAAAGATCTGTGGTAGCTTACGGAGTGAATGATCTGTCTGAGTGGGCATTCAGCTCACCTCCAAACCTTCCACTCGTTATTCAGGGCCTTCATTTTGACTGTTGGCTTATAGCGGGCAAATGGATCTCCAGCCCATAAAAGACAGTTTCAAATCAGATGAGGTGAGATTTCTAAGAACTGCAGCCACTCGCACCACATGACAAAGTGGTGGAAATAGATAAACACACAGTCCTGTCTGCAGAAGAAAGCAAAACACCAAAGCGAATATTGTCACTTCGTCCTCAAAATACTGCGTGCACTATCTATCTCTTTATTGATCAGAAAGCCCTTATCTCCAGTACTGCTTTCATCTGTGATACTGTGCAACCTATTTCCTTATGGTTAGATGAAAAAGTAATGCCAGAGAGTAAGGCTGCTGCTTTGAGAAGAGCTGTTTCCAAGTTCTGGACTCTTCCCCTGCTATTTCTGCTGTCCCCTGCTGAGCAAACCTTTCTAGGCAGTGCATTTCCAGATGGATCTATTTTAATAATAGCAGTGAAAGTGAGAAATAAAATGCTCTTCAGTTTATTTAACGCATCTCCCAAGCGGTTTTTTTTTTAGGATTTGGACTAGATGGCCTTCAGAGGTTCCTTCCAACTCTAAGGATTCTATGATTCTATGATTTAGGAGGAAATTTTTCACTCAGACGGTAGTGACACACTGGAACAGGTTGTGCAAGGAGGTTGTGGATGCCCCATCCCTGGAATGATTCAAGGCCAGGCTGGATGTGGCTCTGGGCAGCCTGGTGGTTGGCGACCCTGCACATAGAAGGGGGGTTTGAAACTAGATGATCATTGTAGTCCTTTTCAACCCAGGCCATTCTATGATTCTATGGTTCTATGGTTCTATGATTCTATGATTCTATGATTTCCCCTTGCCCTAGAAGTGCCTGCATTTTTAAAGGAAGGAAATGATATGAAGCACATTTCTATAGCTCTGTGAAAGAAAGAAAATCAGCAGGATACTTGAATGCTGATTTTACAGAGACAGAATCCCATTGAGAAAAGACTGGCATCCTATGTTAAAGGAAGGAATCCAATGGTTAATTGCATCAAAAGGTACTGAGAAGAATCACTGTAGATTGAAACACTGCACCAAAACAGCATAGCACAATATCATAGCATGAAAATCATCAGGAAGGGATTAGAGTGTGCAAAGGTAGAAAATGCAATCATAGTGGGAAATTTCAATTCATGCTAGGCAGCCTGGGAACAAGTCACAACAGGGAGGGTAACGATTGAATTATTAGACCTATAAATAACTGCCTACTAAAGCAATGAATCAGATAAATCGCTAGAGAAACAAGTCTTGGTTAAGTAAGTCTGGAAAGTGCATCTGATGTGGATCAAAATGTATCTGTCCCTCTTTGCAGGAATACCCACAATATACTTGTATGCACCTGCATAGGAGATGGGCAGATGACAAAATCCTTGTTAATTTCAGGAAAGCATGGAGCAACTGCAGGCAGGTAAAGGAATCTCAGCACGCTGCAAAGTGTAGAGGTCCCCACGTAGAGAGGTTACAGGCGGGAGCAAAAAGTGATGGAGAGACAGTGGAATCAGCCAGAAGCTGAAAGCACAAAGTTGCAGAAGGATGGCATAGAGCTGGCTGGGTGATGAGATGGCAGATGGGACCCAATGTTAATGAATGCAAAGCAATGCACGCAAGAGAAAATAGCACTGACAAAACACACACAGCGGCAGGCTCTAAATCAGCTGCTGCCTTTGAAGGGATGCTGCATTCATTGTGGATAATTTGCTAGAAATGCCAACTCAGTGCTCTGAGGGAGGCAAGAAAGCAAACAGGCTGCTGGAAAT
>NW_024884469.1:0-11533 GCF_019232065.1 Centrocercus urophasianus | reverse complement strand
TGGCTTGTGCTTCGAGCTGCGTCTTTTGTGGCTTGTGCTTCGAGCTGTGTCTTTTGTCGCTGTGCTTCGAGCTGCGTCTTTTGTCGCTGTGCTTCGGAGAAATGGCGAAACAACAGCAAGGCAGGCGTGGGGACTGGTAAGGATATGGTTCCTTCCCAAGTTTTAAACATCTGTTGCTCTGTAATCGTCTTCTGCACTGTACAGATACGGCCTGCTTCACCATTCTTCACCATGCTTCTCCTTCTTTGTAGGCAACCTAAGGCTTGGAAGACAGTTTCCCTGCTGCTGTTCACCGTGGCTGTGGTGTCCTTCGGTGAGTCTCAGTAGAGCTCTGATTTGAGGATGCTTCTTTCGGAAGCCTCCAACAATTTGTTCTGCCCAGGGATAGGGGAGTGGGCAGCCCAAGGCAGAACATTTATAGAGGTGATTTATTGAGAGCTTTGTGGAATTCCTGGCAGGTGTTTACTGCGTTGGAAGTCTTGCTGGAGGCTCAAGGGCAGTGGAAAAAAAGACTTCATGGTAAGAAAAGAATCTCCCTTTGGCTGGACTCTTCTTTAGAGGAGCTCTGCCCCTTGTCCATGACCACTTGTTACCCGAGTCCAACTTCTGTGACCAATGCCCCGAGTTTCTCCCCTTCCCCATTCGAGCTGCTATCTCTCCATGTCTGTTAGTTCCCCCAAAGTTAGCCAGGAAGCCAGGAAGCAGCTTCTCGGTCGGGAGCTCTTGGAGCTTGCCAACCAGTATTGTCAACTCTCTATTAAACCTCGGTTACCCTGTTGTCACGCGGAGTGAGGCTCGTTCTCTGCCTCACATCTCACGGCTTGTGAGAAGACAGCTGTGTGCGCTCTCTCCATTAATTACCTGCTGTCTCTAGGCTGGTGGGTGATGATCTGGAAATGCTGAGGGTGGAACAAGAGCTCGAGAAGATCCAGCAGCAGCTTCGTTTCCTGCAATGGGGAGCAAAGGACATCACCCTGCGTGCTCTCCACGAGGCCCTGAAGAGAACTGAGCTCCCAGGCTTTACCGGCGAGGTAAGAGGACATTGCAAAAAGCTCTGCTGAGAGAGTTCTTTCGCCACTGTGGCATTATATCTCGCTAGCGTTCCCTGTCACAGACAGCTAAAAGGCTTGTCCAGCAGGAAGAAATGCTGGTGCATCACCATCGGTCCTTTTCTCTGTTGCTCCGGAGCTCTTGTAGGGGAAAGGAATGAACTCTGATGGGAATTTCAGATGCCTTAGTTGTTTCTTGCTCTCTGTCAGTCCTTCCCTGCACCTGCTGCTGTGCATGAGGTTGCAGGTTCCCCTGGAAAACCTGTAAGCCAGCACCCTGAGTTGAGCCTGGCTGCCCTGGGTGCCTGGGGCCTGTGCAGATGCACAGGAGACGCTGTGTTTCAGCCTCCCCGTGGGGCATCCAGTCTGAAGGCTGTTCTGGTTTCAGAGCCTTTGCTCCGTGGATACCGTCTCTTTTGGTGGCTTGAGCTCGCACGGCCCCAGGTCTGCGAGGGAATCTCAGGGAATCTCAAAGGCCATGTTAGCCCGAGGCCTGGCAGGCATTAGTTCCTTCTGCATTTTGCCTTTCTTCCCCATTGCAGTAGGCAAGCTCTGTCTTCTGCTTTAAGTTAACTCTCTGTGTGTGGCTGGCCTGCAGCAGTTGTGGTGACCTCTGGGCAATCCCTGCCTCGTGCCTGACTCGAGCCCCATCTCCTGGCCAGCAGGACTGTCAGCGCAGCCTGCCTGTCATGGGGCATCTCGACAGGAAAAGCCCATTCGTGCCGCATCCGTGTCCAGTGCGCTGGAGTGAGCAGCCTCTCTGTTCCCGTGCCAGATGGTCATAGTAGAGCTCTGGAGGTTCGCAGGCAACTCCCAGGCAGTGTGAATTACATCCAAGTGGAGCAGCCGAGTTTGCTTTGGCAGGCTTTGTAGGGGAGCTGGGAGGCGACTCTTTTCCCTTTTCTTTTCCTTCTGACGAGCGCTCTCCTTTGTCTTCCTTCCCAGGCTGTTCAAGAGCTGATCAATCAAGTCCTGGAGAAGCTGGAAGAAAGCCCATTCCAGATGTGTAATTATGCCAGCAAAACTTCAGGTGCCGTTAAGCTGTAGAAACAACCAGACCAAGATGGTGGTTCCAAAGGGTGTCTTGTCCAGTTTGACAGGACGGGCATTTGGGCAGGGTAGGGGAGAAGGGGTGAGGAGTGAATGGCCACCGTGTGCCCTGAGAATGTGCTTGCTGAGAGAGCCTTCAACGGGCTGGAGCACATCTGAAAAGTGGTACTCCTACTTGGTGTTGTTTCTCACATGACTGCTCAGCTGGCTGTCAGTTTATGTGGCCCCTTAGGATAGCTGAGCGAGTCCCTGCATTGTGTTGCAGAGGGATACGGCAGGTGAGAACGAGGGGAATATCACTGCTGGGGATGTATGGCTGCCTTTGAAACTCTTTTGAAGAGGACAGTGCAAAGGCAGCCGGCATTTCTGTGCAGCTGTTCATGTGGAAAACAGAGTCAGCAGCCCTTGGTTCCTCCTGGCCTTGCTTGACCACTGTGCCCGTGTTTTTATTTGCAGGCGCCGCTATCGTTCGTTCCAAGACTTCTCCCTCCTGGATTGGAAGCGGGAAAGCCTTCTGGCACTCGTTGCTGGTGACACCATATATGAGGCCTCCTGAGATTATTCTTGAGGTAAGAACAGTGTGAAACAGAGGAAGAATGGTGTGGGGCAAAGGGGGCCAAACGCCCTGCTGAGAGTTGCCTTTTACCCTTGTCTTCACCCCTTCTTGCGAGGACCTACTCCCCTCTTGTGTATCCTGGCAGAGAATTTCTTCTGCCAGACTGCCCCAGGTCCTCTGTGGAAGCTTCTGCCAGGCTAGCTTGCTTGTCTTCCCAGCCATTGTGGAGCTGTCTGGCCGGCACTGAAGGGGAACCCATAAGGTGCCACGAGAGATCTGGGCTGCGAGAACGCTGGGGCTCTTAATGAACCCCAGAGGGCACGGAGGGCGTGCACTGCAGGAGGGCCCCATGTTGTGTTTGCCAGCCCATCCTGGCACTGCTCCTGAGCTACCTGCACAAGTCGGAGCCCTGGCTGGTGCTGGGGGAAGGGGGTGGGACTGGATGAGAGGGAGCGATTGCTTCCCCTTGCAGGAAAGGCTCGTGCAGGTGGGCCCTTCTTTGCCCCGGGCAGGTGCCTTTCAGCCACAGCAGCCCCTCTTTTTTATTTTTTGCAAGCTGCCCCACAAAAGAAGGAGCCCAAGAGCTTCTGCAGGTCGTGCACCCAGCTCACCGCCATGCCCGTATGCCTGTGCTTTGGAGCAGAGCTGATGGGCCAGTACACCTGCAGAGCCCCTGATGCTGCAGCAGGATTTTCAGCCAGGACGCTCTTTTGCACATGAACGCTGTTTCTTCTTCTCTTTTCAGCCTGACAATCAGCCAGGTAACTGCTGGCCCTTCCCAGGAAGCCAAGGGCACATCCTCATCAAGTTGCCCAGGGCCATCCTTCCCACGGCAGTTACGTTAAACCATGGAGTTCCAGCAATGGCCTACCATGCAGACAGCACCTCCAGTGCTCCTAAGGACTTTGCTGTCTATGTAAGTGATTCCTCTGGGTTGTGGCGGTAGTTTTGCGTAGCGTTTGACGTGGAGGGTGGTTGCAGATCCAAGAGGGCTGCTGCGTGCAGTTCTTCCCTGCACAGGGCGAGGAACAAGCTCCTCAGAGTTGCTCCATTTCCACAGCGTTCCTTTTTTGTCCAAGGTAGCACAGCAAAGAAGGTTTCCCGCTCTTGGGGCGAGTTGGTAGTTTGAGAGGCAGAGGGAAAGGGAAGTGGCACAGTGGATGGTCCTAGACCACCTTTGCTTCAGAAAGCCCTGTGGGGCTTTGTGATCCTCTTCCAGCAGCACATCTCACTGTTCTGTTTTCTCCACCCCTGTCTTCCTGTAGGGCCTGCAGGAAGAAGGTGACGAGGAAGGAACTTTGCTAGGAGAGTTCACCTTCATGCCAGGCCAGGATCCCAGTCAGACCTTCCAGCTGCAGGTAAGGAGGATACAAAGAGGGACGTGAAGCGTGGGAGAGGGGAACCGCGGTTGGCTGGGGAAAAGCTTCCAAGCCAGAGGCGTATGAGGGCCCTCTTGCATTTCTGCTGCTGCCTCTACACTGCCTGCACATGCCCGGACCGCTGGGCTGTTTCTGTTTCCTTCTGGCTTTTAAGCTGCAGAGCTGCTTCAGCTTATAGCACCGCTAAGCTCCAGCTACGCTTGCAGCAGAAATTGCCATGACCAGGTGGCTTCCAATTGCACACAAGCGGCTGCCTCACGTAGGGTGCAGTACTGTTGGCGGGCTACTTTCACACTGGGGATGTGTGGCTTTCCAAGGATTTTGTCGTTGCTGGTAATGGGCAGCATCAGGGAGGCCATTCTGATGGGTGACATTCTAGAGAAAGCAATGAGACTTACGACCCCTGCGTTTTTCTGTGCGAGAACACACACTCAAAGCAAGTGCAAAGAACTTGGCTGTGTATTTGCTGCAGCTTTTGGTAGCTGTTTATTTCTTTAAAACTCACGTGGCCAAAGAGGTGGAGCAGGGTAAGAAATGTCTTGATTGTGCTATGGCAGCTTATCAGCGTGTCAGAAGGCCTAGCAAGGCAGCCTGAAGTAGGATGTTGCGTGAGTGTATCATTCCTGCATTGTCAGTGGCCAAAGAGGAGAGAGGAAAACACAGTTCATTTCTTTTTCTCATTGCAGAACGAGCACTCTGGGTTCATCAATTACATCAAGCTGCGAGTGCTGAGCAACTGGGGCCACCCGGACTACACGTGTGTGTATCAGTTCAGGCTCCACGGCAATCCAGCCCCTGACGGTGAAGCTAAGGGAAAGCCACTTGGTTTATCTTTCATGGAGGAGTCTCCAGATCTGAGCCCGTGACAGGGGCGCAAACCCAGGGGACGAAAGAGAGTGGCAACAAAAATTACCCTACCTTCTATCAGCGCGGCACATCCGGCCCGGCTCTGTGACTAACAAGGCAAGGCATGATGCGGGCCGTGCGCTCCAGGAGAGGAGGAAGGGAGACAACACGTGTGTCTGACAACAAAGAAAACCAACCAACAACAAAAACAAAATCAACGGCAACTGTCTGAGGAGGAGCTGAATTTACTGAATCCAACAAAATCAAACAAAATGAGAGAGACGGAAGTATCCAAAATACAAGATCTCATGTTAGAAGACTGCAGGGGAAGCACGTGCTTTTCTCCGTGGCAAACCAAGAGTGGGAAGAAGAGGCTGGTGTCCTGCCAGTAGCTCCACCTTTCTTCCTCTGCACGCTAGGTCCTCGGGAATGCCGCTCCTCCCCTCCCATCCGAGGACCCCACGTGCCCATGAATGGCAGTTCAAGGAACCAGAACATTAACTCTTTAACTCCCACTATTTTACGTGATCTTCTGAGGTGGAATATCAGCAACAAAAATCACAAAGCCACAACGTTAACATCAAATATAACATCAATTCATTCAACTTTTCCCATGTTGAGTCTCTTTTGTCCGTTGGAGTAACTGTTAAGAGATCTCCCTATTGTCTATCTCGCCCCATAAGCCTTTTCATTCCCTTTTCTCCTGCTCTCCTGTTGGGGAGGAGGAGGGAGGGAGCGGCTGGTTGGGAGTTGGCAAAGTGATCCCAAGATACTGCATTTTCCGATCCCTGTTGAAGCACGGATGGGAGTCAGCAGGAACTGCTGCCCCCTTGGACTTCCAGAGGGCAGACCTTGGCCTCCTTTGGACCGTGGTTGAGAAGGTCCCTTGGGAGGCCGTTCTGGAGCGCACAGGAGCCTGGGAAGGCTGGGCATACTTTTATGGAAGTTATTTTAAAAGTGCAGGAGCTGACCGTCACCGAGTCATGGAAGACAAGTTGACGGGCAAGGAAGCCGGTCAGGCTGAACAGAGACCTTTGGCTGGAACTCGGGAACAAAAGTAAAGTTTTTGGTATTTGAAGAATGGGCAAGCAACTTATGACAATTACGAGTACGTAGTGAAGCCGTGCAGGGAGAAAATTAGAAAAGCCAAAGGCCATCTAGAACTGAACTTGGCCGCTAAGGTGAAGGACAACAGTAAATATTTCTGTAAAGACATCAGCAGCGAGTGGAAGGCTAGGGAGAGTCTCCATCCCCTGCTGGATGATGCTGAGGGCAACGTGGTGACCAAGGGTCAGGATAAGGCTGAGGTACTTGTTCTGTATGATTTACAAACGTACAGATAGCAGAGTGGCGTGGTTAGGATGGTATTATACGGGTTTTATCATTAGAAAGATTATCGTGGTGGAAAGGGAGAATCAAAAATTAGACGCTCAGCCGTGGCCTAGGCTCGCAGTAGAAAACTCCAAAGGGAGGGATCTCCGGAAAGAGATCCTTCCCCAGCGGCAGTCAGCCCTCAAATGGGGTCTGGGAGAGGTGGAGCCAGGCTGCACCCCTCCGGGTCACACAGTTGAATTGCCTCCACCCGTGCTCCCGTGGCTGAGTCAGTCCTTGCCTCAGGCGATCAATCAGTGGTTCAGGCTGTGACTCAGCAGCCCCCATACACCTTCTTTGCCTCAGTCCTTAATAGTAAGACTAGTTACTCCCTGGGCACACAGCCCCTTGTGCCGGTAGGTAGGGATGGGGAACAGAATAGGCCCTGCACAATCCACGATGAGATGGTTTGGAACCTGCTCTGAAAGCTGGGTGCTCACAAGTCCGTGGGGCCAGATGGACTGCGTCCTAGGGTGCTGAGGGAGTTGGCGGATGTGGGAGCCACTCTCCACCCTCTTTCGGCAGTCCTGGCTAACTGGAAACATCCCGTTGGACTGGCAAACGTGACACCCATCTTCAAGAAGGGCTGGAAAGATGATCCTGATAGCTACAGACCTGTAGTCTCACCTCGGTGCCAGGGAAGGCCATGAAATGGATCGTCTCGGGAGGCCTCACGGACCAGTTAATGGTAAGCTGGGGGTGAGGCCCAATCAGCATGGCTTTATGAATGAAGGTATGGCTGTCAATGTGGTCTGCCTGGACTTCAGTAAAGCCTTTGGCACCCTCCCCCACAACATTCTTGTGGAGAGGCGGCTGCCAACGGTTTGGATGGGCGTACGCTCCGCTGGGTGAAACGCCGGGCCCAAAGAGCTGTGGTCAGTGGAGTTAAGTGCAGTTGGCGGCCAGTCCAGAGTGGTGTCCTCCAGGGCTCGGTACTGAGGCTGCTTCTGTTTAACATCTTTATTAATGATCTTGATGAGGGAATTGAGTGCACCCTCAGTGGGTTTGCGGATGACTCCAAGCTGGGAGGGAGCGTTGCTCTGCCAGAGGGGGAAAAAGGCACTACAGAGGGACCTGGGTCGCTGGGCCGCGGTAAACTCTATGAGTTTCCGTAGGGCAGGTGTCGGGTCCTGCATTTTGGTCACAACAGCCCCAGGCAACCCTACGGGCTTGGGGAGGGGTGGCTGGAAAGCTGCCTGACGGAAAAGGACTTGGTGTACTGACAGACAGGCGGCTGACTATGAGGCAGCAGGGTGCTCAGGCGGCCAAGAAGGCCAGTGGGATCCTGGGTTGCCTTCCAAAGAGCATGGCCAGCAGGTCAAGGGAGGTGATCCTCCCCCTCTCCCCTGCCCTGGTGAGGCCGCATCTGGAGTACCGTGTCCTGTCCCGGGCTCCTCAGCGCAAGAAAGACAGGAAACTTGTAGAGAGTGTGAAGCAGAGTGCTGGAAGGATGTGGAGTGTGCCCTCCAGGAGGAGGTTGAGATGTTCAGGAGTATCAGAAAGCGTGATCGGGAGGCAGGCTTGTGGTGTAAGCCTCTGAGAGGTAGACGTGCTGGCCCTTCCCACGAAGACAGGGACATGTCTTCATCAAGTTGCTTGTGGCCATCTTTCCCACAGCAGTTATGATAAACCACCGAAATTCCAGCAACAGCGTACCGTGCAGACAGCATCTCTAGTGCTCTGGGTTCATCAGTAACATAAGGCTGCAACTGCTGAGCAACCAGGGCCACCCAGAGTACACCTGTGTGTATCATGAACATACTCCACCATGACAGTAATGCTAGGAGAAAGCTATCTGGTTTACTTCAGAATAAATAACTTTTCCTATGTGGAGCCTCTTTAGTCCATCTGAGTAATTGTTAAGAGAAAAGAGAACAAGTACTTATGCTGGGAATACCAAGCATTGGTGCTTGTCCTTATGTTTCCAGGCTTCAGGAGAATTAAATAATCATTTAGGTTGCAAAAGACGTTCAAGATCACTGAGCCCAATTGTGTGCTTCTGTATTTTTGTTACTTAGCAGGGGGCCAACCTGGTCCTCTGGCATGCAAGTCATTGATTCCAGTGTACACAGCTACTTACTGAAGCCATTCAGTACTCCATGCTGGCTTTTTTTTTTTTTTGTCCTGTGATTCCCCAGACTGAACTCAGAGTTTGAGGTGGGGCCTCACCAGTGCAGTGTACTGATTTGAAGAAATCTATGTGTATAAACTTAACAGCAGCACTTTGTTACTGTTAAGCAAGGTACTCATTATTGGCAGAGCTGGGATGGCATTGGGATAACTCTCCAAGAACGGTCACTGGCTGATTGTTCACGAACAGGTTATGTTTTCAAATGTATTAGATATTCATTATGTTCCCAAATTTGTTATCCTATCCACTCCCAGCGATTTCCCAACAGACATGGCCTTATCTGGCTATCTCTGATGTCATCTAGCTTTCTAACACCATAATGGTCCATTGTTGGTCTACCACTGCCAGCCCTTTAGTGGGTATCAGGGGTCTTTTACTTTCTCCCAACACTCCTTTTGTCCCAAAGATTGCTGTGCAACGCAAGGAAAACCAGGGAAGTCTCTGCACACACAGATAAAGAAGACGAAGGGGAATGTCTTGATGCTAGCTGTCACACTGTGGGCTAATTCCACCTGGCGTGTGGTTCCCATAAGGATTCCACCAAACTGTCACACAGCTTTTCCACTGTTGTACGCTCACAACATGCCTCCCCATCTACAGGGTGCTTCCTCAGCCCTGCTGGCACTGCTGGGCCTGACGCACCCTAGGCTACGGCTAGCATTCCTGGCTGCCTGGGCGCACTGCTGACTGATGCTCAACGTGCTGTCCAACGAGATGCCAAGCCGCTTTCAGCGGAGCCGCTCTCCATCAGATAATATGGCAGCCTCGGGCTGCGGGGCGGGATTGGACCGTTGGTGCCCGCCTCTGCTGGGCGGTGCGCCGTTGGCTTTGGAGCCGCCGCGTTGCTAAGGGGACGGGAAGCGGCGGCGACAGCGGTTGCAGCGAGCTGACAGCTGACAGCCCGGCCCGAGCGTTTCTACTGCCCTGAGGCTCTCAGCACTATAAACCGTAGGTGAGTCCCAGAATTTAGCCTGTTCAATTGGGATGGTTTATCCGTGTTACAGAAGTTTTTGAATCTGTTGTTGGCATTTCGCCTCGGAAGTTTATTGCTTTGCAGTATGCCCTTCAATTCAAGCACTTAGAAGAAGGAGAGTCAGGTGAGCAGTAATACAGCAAATTAAAAAAGAATGAGGGCTCTGACAGAATTAGGTAGAGAAGATTCTGACAGACTGTCATCCGAAATCTGGGGAGAAAACTCTCTGACTCCAACACGGTGCTAGAAAGTGGTGTTCCTTTTTTCCTCATGGTACTGGGTGACTTGAGCAGCAAGCGTGCTCTGAAAGAGCTCAGGTTCTATATTTAAGCAGTTAAGACATATGCACGCAGTACATAGGTCTACATATTCATCCTTTTGTCCGAGGACTCATTAATATCTATGCTAATGTCCCTTTGGACATGCTCAATAGAACTGGGCTGGTCGAGTGCCTATCTACTGCTTCCCCATTTTCCATCATCAGCACCATCACTGAGGGCTATGGCTAACTTTGAGCCACTTCTCCCCAGCTTGGAAAATTTTCCATTGCTTATTAGGCCATAACCACTTTTAAAACAACAAATGTGGAATCCAAGGAAGACGTTCTTGCAGCTACTGCATGCAAAAGATGAAAGTATTCTATTATGGCTTCTTGTGAGGCAAAATCATTGAGGTGAAGGTTAAAAGTATTCTGTTATGTCCACAGTGCAAAATTACTGAGGAAAACAAGACTATGCACCCACTAAAATTGAAATGGAAAGTTTTAGAACTATAACTGACAGATTCCTTTTGCTAAACAAATATATTGCTTCTTAAACTGATGTACTATTGCTGAACAAACCAACCAATATCAAGACCAATTACTGTAGTGAAATAAAACACTGTAATGATTCTTCGCCCCTAATGCAAGGAAAATAAGTTCTTACAGGCAATCTTTTTCCTAGGCACATGTCAGCATGATGATTATGTACTAGCACCTGAGGAAGATACCTGCCTTAAGACAGTGTGGTACACTTACATAACTCTATTTGGAGTCATCTCAGTAAGTCTCCTGTGTTTCTTAGCACAATTCCTTAGAGTGTCTTTTTCTTCCCTGTCTGCCATTGTTTTCCCCTCAAGGAGTTGTGCAGTTTCTTTTCTGTTTTTGTGTAATTGCTTATTTTTGTGCACAGGAAGCAGAGAAAAGAATATATTTGGAGATGGCTTGATTTTTATTTTATTTTTTAAAGGAGGGAGGAATGGAGGATCGGGTGGGGTTATTTTACAAACAGAGGCCTAAAAACGGACAAGTCAGAAAGCTTTCTTTGCTATTGTTGATGGCTGAGAAGGAAGGGTAACAGAAGACTTAACTGCTTTCAGTTGTTGACTGTGACTCTTGCTCTTGGTGCCCTAGACCTGGTCTGCTGCATGAAGATGTGCAGTCCCCCGTTTTAATGGGACAGCTTGAATGATGTTTCATATATTACATCAAGGCCTTCTCTTTTTGAATGTGGAGCTCCTGAAATGTCCCATGCTTTGTCCCCTGGAATATAGAATCCTTGTCTTCTACCTTTGTGAAGAAGTGCAGCATTTCACTTAATTTCAAGTTGGCTAGATTTGTTAGTTTCTTGACAAAGGGTCACTAACAGTTGAATTTCACCATCAATATTTTCCTTTCTGTTGCTTCAGAATGATATTACCAGATGCCTGTGGAGCAGCCAGAGAAATTGACGAACTCAGAAATCCCACATCCTCCTACATCCCAGATTCCAGGTCTTGGTGATCTTGCAAAAGCTCACAATGAAGGGATGCTTGGGTGCCGTAGGAGGTGGATCAAAGATACTGATTCAGCTTACATAAGGCTAGCAAAGCAAGGAGGCCGACCTGGTGTGTTATCTTTTTTTTACTTGTTTTAGCAGTATTTTCTTAGGTTTTTACTTGAGTATGGTGGTAGAAAAAGCTTATAGTCCTATCGGAAGAGTCCTCCGGGTTTTTGGAATTAAACTATGGAAAAAACTTCTAGTTGAAAATGTCACCTAAGAGGTCAGCTTGTCATGACATCTGCTGCATTTAGCTACCTGTTGGCAAAATTTGTACTTTTGGGGTATTTCCAATCTGCTTGGATGATGCCAACTGTTTATCTTCATTTGAGATAGGTCTTTACAGTCTGTGCTAGGGTTATGTAAGTGATAGTCTGGT
>NW_024884468.1:0-13585 GCF_019232065.1 Centrocercus urophasianus | reverse complement strand
GCAGACCCCCGGCCGCGTACCACTGCCAGACCCTCGCCCCGAGTCCTCTTGCAGGACTGTTTCTTTCTCAGAACCCTATCCTGAACCGAAATCCTTGATGTACCCAAGTCTAACGCCAACCCTTGTAATGGTTAATGTGAAAAGGGCGCAAAAGGGAATCTTAGTGACCTTCACCTTCCTTAGGCAGGCTTTTCAGTGCCCCACTTGCACAGGGTGCCTACTCTGTCTCAAAGTCCTTTCTCTACCCCAGCCCCAAAGCAAAATCCCTCTTTGCTCCTCTCCCAGGGGCACATTCAGATAAATTCTCGCAATGGAAGGCTCTGAGCTGCTTTGGTGGGTGTGGGGAGAGCAGTGGATGTTGTCTACCTTGACTTCTGCAAGGCTTTTGCCACTGTCGCCCATGACATCCTTGTTATGAACCTTAGCAAGTGTGGGATAGATGAGAGGATTGGCATCTAGCTGACTGGTAGAGCTCAGAGGGTTGTTGTGAGCGGTGCAGTCTGGTTTAGGGCTGCATCTGGGGATGTTCCTTAGGAGTCAGTGCTGGGTCCAGTCTTGTTCAGCATCTTCATCAATGGCCCCAGTATGGTTGAGGCAAAACTGATACAAATCTGGGAGCAGTGGCTGACATACTGGCAGGCTGTACTGCAATTCAGCAAGTCCTGAGCAGAATGGAGAGTTGGGCAGGGAGGAACCTGGTGGAGTTTAACAAGAGCAAGTGTAGAGTCTCTTGCCTGTGGAGGAATAAATGCATGTGTGTCAGATTGTGTTTTTGCTGTAGAAGCTTCCAGTACCAAGTTACGGAACTTACAATTTTCTTACAGAATGGCTGCATAGGTTAAAATGGCTGGCTGGGTTGTTTTTCACTATAAAGATGCTGAGCAGCAGGACAGAGGAGAGGCTGTGATGCCCTGGGCGTGGCAAGAAATTAATCCAGAGAGTTTGGGCAATACCCACTGTGATCATAGATGAACAGTGCAAGCTTTTGCAAAGGAATATGCGTGGGAAAGACTGCTAAATAATTATAAATGTATAATTAAATTTAGGCTTGCTAGCACAGCATAACATGTATCATAAATCAGGCATTGGAGTTTAGTAACCTTTAGGTATTTTCTGATCTGGGTTTCTTCTTAAACACTGCTTTCATATGTAAAAGGAAAGGAAAAATACAGAGCAGGGGAAGGAAAGCCTGGCGCAGGATAAAACAGGTTTAACAGTTTCAAGAAATATTGCCCTCCAATGTCCATAGAAATGGACAAAATGATCCTAAAAGCAATAGGTTGCTGATTGACCTCATGTGGAAAAATGGATTAATAAATGCACTGTGTAAGCCTGGAGTACCCGCCCAGTAGGGAAACAGAATCTCCTGTGATGGGAGAAAGGGATATAATGACAAGTGTTTCACTTATCCAGTGCCATTTTCTCCCTTGTTAGGAGGGGTGCATGCCTGCTGTTGCAACAAATAAAAAAACCTTTGCTGCTTCACTGAAATCTTTGCCTGAACAACAATGATGGAAGCTGGGTGTTTCTCACACATGTTCCTGTACAGGTTGGGGCACGAGCTGCTGCAGAGGAGCTCTGTGCAGAAGGACCTGGAGTGTGGATGACAGGTGGCCTTGAGCCAGCAGTGTGCTCTGGTGGCCAAGAAGGCCGAGGGCATCCTGGGGTGCATGAAAAGGAGCGTGGCCAGCAGGACAAGGGAGGGGATCCTCCCCCTCTGCTGTACCCTAGCGAGGCCACATTTAGAATAGCGTGACTGGCTCTGGGCTTCCCAGTTCAAAAAAGACAGGGATCTCCTAGAAGGAGTTCATCAGAGGGTGACAAAAGCAATAAAGGGCTGGAGCATCTCCCCTAGGAGGAAAGGCTGGTGACCTTGGCCTGCTCAGCCTGGGGAAAAGACGACTGAGGGGGTTCTGATGAATGTTTATAAATATTTAAAGCGAGGTGGGAGGCAAATGGTAGGGGCCAGGCTCTTCTTGGTGTGCAGTGGTAGGACGAGGAGCAAACTTGAACATAAGGAGTTCCATGCAGACACGTGGAAGAACTTCTGTACAGTAAGGGTAATGAAGCACCAGAGCAGGTTGCTCAGAGACGTTGTGGAGTCTCCTTCTCTGATGGTATTCAAAATCCATCCTGATGCCTACCTGTGCAACCTCTTGTATAGAACCTGCTTTAGCAGGGGAGTTGGACTCGATGATCTCTTCAGGTCCCTTCCATTCCCATTCCAATCAATTCTGTGATTCTATGAATCATAGAATTGGAGAATCTAGAAGTGCTGAATGATCGTGGAAACATCGTAGCATCTACAATCTTGGAAATACAGTCAAGATACACAGCACTGTGATAGAATGGAGGAAAAAAATTACCCTTAATTGCCCTTGAAGTACTCTGAAATCAAGGAGTCTAGAATCCTCGCAGAACTTGACTCAGGCAAGCAAACACTAAGGACCTCAGCCTTTCCCTCCCTGCATTTCCCCCACATCTCAGAAAGGATGAGAATTCTCCTGTGTCCTCCTTCAGTTGCTCATATACTTAGAGCAGCATTTTTAATTGTCCTTAATGGCAGAAGGCAGATGAAGCTCCAGCTGTGCTTTGCCCTTCTAATTTCTCCCTGTGGGGCCTTACAGCACCTTTGCAGTCCTAATTTGGTGCTGGACAGAAGCAGATCAGCATTAACAGGAGTTAGTGGGCACAAAATCACAGTTTGCTTCCTCGCTCCCTCAGAGGGAAATTTTGCAGGGAGCGAGCTCACAACTGATGGCATGGAACAGCATCACTCGGCACTGCTAATGGAATGGGTTATCTCAGAAGTCAAAGCACTGCAAGTTACAAGTGCTCAGAGGTTTGCTTCCTCAAAAGATGTACTTTAAATTCCATTTCTAATACTGAACTTAATACAGGGAGGGAACTGAGGTTTATGATCTTCCTGAAAGGAATCCAACACCACTGTGCCCTTCTCAAAGCTTCCTTTTGTGGGGAGGTCTCTGACTCTCAGGAATGCGGTCGGAGACGCAGCAGCACACCACTGTGGTTAAAAGCTGTGAGTCTACTCTGTTGTTCAGCACTGCTCTCTTCATACATGTTAACAGAGTGTTCTGCAAAATACTCTGACCGTTCACAAGGGCGCTTATCCAGTCAGAGCTGTGAGACCTTCTTTCTTCTTCCAAAGGTGTCCTTGGTTCTCATGCTGCTTATCTTGCTCCACAGCTGCTGCTCTGAACAGTTTCTCTTGTATTCCCACCTCCTTTGGCATAATTCATGGAAGGAAGAGTGCTCACGTGCACTACACAAACAAAAAGAGCATCTCTGACCTCATAGACTTGCACATTGCAATGCTAATACTCCATGGGAGAAACATAAAATTACCCCATTTGTTTCCTGCAATTGATCTGTCTCCTTTATCCACACCAAGCATATATTCAAAAATTTCATTTGCAGCAAAAACGTGGAGGCTAAAGTTAAAATACAACAACAACAAACACACTACTTTACGTGTAGAGATTTGGGAATGTGTGCTGTCTATGAGGATGGAGTTCTATCCTTCAGCATTCCAATAGCCCGTGTGCTTTAAAGCACAGCACTCGAGCAATTTTTTCAAGTTGCTGTTGTGTTCTGACTCTCTGACTCTGGATTCTCCGATTTCTTGATTCCACACCAATGCACAAAGCTGTGCTCAGAAACAACCCCTCATGTGTCATTCCCGTTCCTTCCTCTGCATTGTGTCACCCAGCTCTGGGAACACTGCTTTTGGATCAGATCCTGCAGGCAGCAGAGCTCTTCCCGTAAGAATGCTCAAAGACCAGAAGTGAAAGCAAAATTGACAGATTGCACATAACGTCCAGCAGCAGAGCATCCGGCAGCAGAACAGCCTCAGTGGGGCTCAGGCCGCAGCTGCTGCAAAGCCTGTGGTCCCTTGGCGCCCGGGGATGCTTTCACCTTCATCTTCCCCTCTGAGGATCGAATGAGCGACTCGTGATCCCGTGGAGTCTGAGTTTAGGTGATAAATTGCATCGCGTGCTGATGAACAGCTGATCGCCGAGGCTCTGGGTGAGTGAGAAGTCAGGGGAGCTGAGGATTCTAGGTAGTAAGAAAGCTGTGCTAATTGCTGGAAGTTCTGTGCAACAGCCATCTATGCTAAAGCTGGAAGTTGTAGGTAATGGTAAGCAGTGCTGCTTGCTAGAATGTTGATGGATTCCTGCACTCAGCTTGTAAGCAGGGCCCTGAGGTCTGTCCTCACACCTGCCAGGGATGCCACAGTGGGATAAGCAGTGGCTCATGGCAATCCCAATGCCCTGTAAGCCCACGACTGTGTGCACAGCTGTGCGTGAGAGTGGCTGGGACAGAAACATCTGGGGGAGCTGGGAGGAGTGCAGTGGGGAAGTAATTGTTTCCACATTGATGATTCAGCAGCAACTGTGACAGAGCAACAAAACTCCACTGCTTCGTACACACGTTCCAGAATTTGGAACTGCTGAACTCGAAGCAGGTATTGTAAATACTTCGGCCTGGCTTGATGTGATGCAGACTGTTCCTTTAAACAACTTGAGCTCTGAAATTGAATTGTATGTATAATTAACCATTCAAAATTATTGGGCTTTAGGTGATCCTTTAGCACTGCCAGGTGAAACACCATCTGTTGGATTATGCTAAATTATCAAATTACCCTAAACTAAACAAGGCAAACACAAGATAAATGTCATCCAGACCCAGGTTTTCACTTTTCACCAAATGGTTCAGGAGTGACCCTTGGTGAAGAGCCTAACAGCTGTTTGCTCTTGCTCTGGTCCTAAAATCTTCATGGAAGCTCCTGTTGTAACCACAGCACGGTAACCAGTCATTCTGGAGGAATTCCCAGAAGAAGGTTCTTGTTCCCATTGAATCAGGTGAGAGTCCCAAATATCCTGAAAGGCTCCTGCTGTAAAGAACTGCATTTCCAAAGCCTCTTCACTGCAGCAGCACTGTGCTGAACAATGGCATCAGGAGGCAGGAAGGAGAACGCAGTGGTCGAGCTCCTATGGTACAGCCTGGAGCAACTGGGGAAGCATGCTCTCACAGAGTTCAAGGCTGAACTCAGCAAGATCCAGCCTAAGGAGGGGTACGAGTGCATCGAGCTGGAGAGTGTGATGGATCTGTCGCCAGCAGCGCTCGCCAGCTTGCTGTACAGCCACTTTGGGCAGTCCCACTGTGTGGAGGTGACAGCAAATGTGCTGTGGGCCATGGGATGGATGGCTCTGGCCAACGATCTCCTGGACAAGCTGAACCAGGGTGAGCTGAGGGAGATGAGGTCCAGGAATGGGCCGCAGCAGCTCTGAGTCACCAAATCACCACGTTCCTCCTCCTGTTCTCTGCAAGGGGCAAGGTTTGTTGAATGGAGCAGTGACCTCCTAATCCAGAAAGTCTATAACGTGGATGGGACCATGAAGGAACTCCTCCAGGAAGGTGTGCTGAGCTCTGAGCAGCATGACAGCATCATGGCAGAGAGCACCAACCTGAATAGAATGCAGAAGCTCTATGAACTGGTGCCAGCATGGGACGTCACAGCCAAATATTGCCTATATGATGTACTGATGAGAAATAATCCCTCCATCTTCTTGCAATATTTAGGTAAGAATGTACCCTGATAATCTTTCCAGCTGGGAAATTTGTCCAAAGAGAGGCCAAGCCTTCAGCAGAATGGGGGGAACATGGGCGCATCTCTGTGCCTTTGTCCTTGGGTTGGACAGGAGACACTTCTATGGGAGCTGGTGCTCAACAGCAGCAGACACGTGGGAGAGAATGTTAAGAGCACCTGAGAAAGATGCATGCTTTGAGCTTCATGACAGCTCAAGTGGATCTTTAATCCTACACTTATTCACCACTGTCTGTCTAATCTCTGCAGCGGATACCAGGGCTGAATCATGCTTTGATGAGTTCGGGATGGAAGAACAAGGTGAGCTCTGAGCTGCTAAGCGCTGTCACCCTTTGCTGAACTGCATCACCCTCCCGACATCCCCTCCTTCCCAGTCTATGCAGTAATCCCTTTTAAGATGGACAAGGATCCAGGCTGTCCTCAGCTTTTGCTTCTCCTCCCTGAGCTATGCACTCAGTGCTGCAGGATGCCACTCTCTTTTACTCTCACAATCCACAGCAAGTTCCTCCCCCTGTTGCTCAAATGCACTTCTATCAGTTAGGAGCTGTGTTGCTCTTCCCCAGTGAGACTTCCAAAAGGCATCGATGCACCCTGCACATCTGCACTCACCACTGTCTTCTCTCTCCTGCAGATACCTCCTGGACCGGTCCTGTGACATATCCAGGTGAGATGGAAATGCCAGGTAAGCCCTGAGCTACTTGGCTCCGTCACCCCTTTGCAGAGCTGCATCACCTTTCCAATGTCCCTCCAGTCCCAATCTGTGCAGTAAGATGGACGAGGACTCATACAGTCTTTGGCCTTTGGTTCCCCTCCCTGAACTATGCACTCAGCAATGCAGGATGACACCCTATGGTTTTTGCAGGCCAAAGAAACTCCCTCCTCCTGTTGCCCAAATCCATTTCACAGAATCACAGAATCGTAGGGGTTGGAAGGGACCTCCAGAGATCACTGAGTCCAACCCTCTGCCAAAGCAGGTTTCCTACACAAGTAGATGTCCAGGTGGGTCTTGAACATCTCCAGAGAAGGAGACTCCACCACCTCCCCGGGCAGCCTGTTCCAGTGCTCCGTCACCTCACCGTAAAGAAGTTCTTGCGCACATTCATGTAGAACTTCCTATGCTGCAGTTTCTGTCCGTTTCCCCTTGTCCTGTCTCCACACACTGCATTTCTCGTGTTAGGAGCTGCTTTGCTCTGCCCCAAGGAGCCTTCCCCTAGGAAATCAAGACAGTCACTTCACCCTGCACACGTCAACCTCACACTGGTCTCCTCTCTCCAGCAGTGATCCAGGTGTCCAGTTCTGTGAGCTATCCAGGTGGGATAGAAGAACCAGGTGAGCTCTGATTTGCTCAATGCTGTTACTCCCCTGCTGAACTCCATCTCCCTTCCAATGTCCCCTCCCATTCCAATCTGTGCAGTAAGATGGACAAGGATTCATACAGTCTTGGCCTTTGGTTCTCCTCCCTGAGCTATGCTCTCAGAACTGCAAGATGACACTCTATGGTTCTTGCAGGTCAAAGCAACTCCCTCCTCCCGTTGTCCAAATGTGTTCCTCTTGTTAGGAGCTGCTTTGCTCTGCCCCAAGGAGCCTTCCCTAGGAAATCGAGACAATCACTTCACCCTGCACACATCAACCTCACACTGGTCTCCTCTCTCCTGCAGGCATCTGCCTGTCCAGTTCTGTGAGCTATCCAGGTGGGATAGAAGAAGCAGGTGAGCTCTGATCTGCTCAGCACTGTCACTCCTTTGCTGAACGACATCACGCTCCCAGTGTCCCTTCCCATTCCAATCTGTGCAGTAAGATGTACAAGGGTCCAGACAGTCCTTGTCATTTGCTTTCCCTCCATCAGCTATGCATTCAGCACTGCAGGATGACACTCTATGACTCTACAGTTTTCACAGGCCAAAGCAAGCCCCTCATCCTTTTGCCCAAATGCATTTCTCTTGTTAGGACCTGCTTTGATCTTGAGCAGGGTTTGCTGCGACAGAACAAGGGGAAATAGTTTCAAGCTAAAGGAGGGAAGATTTAGGTTCTATATAAGGAAGAATTTTTTTACACTAAGGGTGGTGAGGCACTGGCAAGGGTTGCCCAGGGAGCAGTTGGATGTCCCGTTCTTGGAGACAGTGAAGGTCAGATTGAACTGAGCAACCTGATCCCGCTGCACATGTCCCTGTTCATGGCAGGGGATTTGGACTGGATAACCTTTAAGGGACTCTTCCGATTCAAACGATTCTGGGATTCTATGATAACGATGGAAATGCAAGCACAGAGTGGAGGGGAAGAGGCCATTGCAGATTGTGGGCATGGAGAGATACAGGAGATAACTGTGTTACTTTACAGCAATATCTGAGAGCACAGACACAAATTGGAGAAAACTGATGGGAAATCAAAATCTGTTCACACCGTGTGCGCCTCCAGAACGTGAGCCTCCACAGATGGAGAGTGACAGTGGCACACACTCAGGTGCCAAATGCATGGCGTGTCCCTGGCCAGAGGTAAGGTGCTGGGCTCTCCTGCTCTTTTCAGAGAGGTTTTTTGGGCCACCCTTGCATGCTTCCATCTCTGGTGTTTCTCACCAGGGATTCAGGGCCTGGAGCACTTCTGCCATGAGGAAAGCCTGAGAGCACTGGGTGGTCCAGAGAGGATCTAGAGTTCCTTCTCTGAGGTTCTTCAAAAGCCAGCTGGACATGGGCCTGGGAAGCCTGCTCTAGGTGGCCCTGCTGGGGGGTTTGGACTGTGTCATACGATTCTAGAATCATTACGGTTGGAAGAGACCTCTCAGGTCATCGGGTCCAACCATTAACCTGCCTGAACATGGAATTATAGAATCAAAGAATCATGGATTCATAGAATGACAGAATCACAGAAGTCATGGAATCTTATGGCTCTATTCCAGCCTACATGATCAAGTCCAAACATCACCTAACACAAGTCCAGCACTATATACTTCCCTAAATGCCTCATCCGCACTTCTCTTATATCCCTCCAGAGATGAGGACTTCATTAAGCAAAACTGTCTCCAACACTGAGCCTAAACATTTCTGTGCTTCTCTGCTTCTTCTTCAGGATGACAGGGCAGAAGAAGTGAAGCCAGAGATTACTGGAGGCAAAGAAGGCAAGAAAGAGACATACAGGTGAGCACGTGATGGCTGGGAGTGCTGAGAAATGGCCAACAGAAGGCAGGGTGATCCCACGGCCAGGTGTCCAGCCTGACAGTCTCTTTCTCCTCTCCTTCCATGCTGCACAGAGCTCATTTCCCTCGGGCCGGTTTCTTCCGCTGTGCTGAGACAGAGCTCAAGTTCCTGGTGAGGACGGCCACCACTGTTGAGTACAAGTACTCCTTCTGGGAACGTCACCTGCCTGATGGGATCCCCGCTGGATGGATGGAGGCTGGACCGGTGTTCGACATCCGTGCTACGCTGGGTGCTGTCGAGGCCATTCATCTCCCTCATTTCCTGTGTCTCGCAGGTAACGCAGTGAGGATGATGGCTTGGTGGCTGAAACAGCCCTGGGGGAACATCAGCACTCTCCCCAGTAGGGCAATTTGATCTGTGACACATTTTGACCGTTCACAGAGGGAAATGTGAACACGTCTGAGATGCGTATCGGCCATGTCGTCAATGGGAACCTGCTCCTGGAGAATCCTGATGCAGTGAAGCCATTCCACGCAGAGTTGAGGGACCCCAGTTTCTCCCCCATGGGAGTCATCTTGCTTTCTGCCGCATTCCCCTTCATCCCCGTGCACTCCCTTGTGCTGCTCTACCGTGTCATCAGGGCTGCCGACATCACCCTTCATCTCTACCTCATCCCCAACAACCACGGCCTGGAAAAGGTGAGTGCAGCTCTGATTCCACGTTTGATTTTGTGGCTCCGAAGATGGTCATGTTTGCGCAGTCAAGAGATGGGTTCCTCTGTGGAGAGATTGGATTCATGTGGTACAAGCAAGCCTTTGGCAAAACGGCTCCCAAGAGTCACGACGCTAATCCTGCCCACCAGATCTCCTTGTAGCTCTTTCTACTCGCTTTCTATCCTTGCTTTTCTCTCACTTCACCCATCATAATTTCTCCCCACAGTCAGTGTACAATATTTTGCAGGTGGTGGACAAGGATGAGAAGAGACGAGGCCATTCACTCTTGGTGAACAAACCTCCCCAGACCAAACGACCGCTGAACTTTAACACATGGTACCGCGTATCTGGTCCTTCACAGGCAGAGATAAACCCTCAAGTGAGTTGGGCCGTGTGCCCCACAACTGCTGTGAAGGATGGCAATGCTCTGACACGCCAACCTGCTTCTGCCAGGAGCTGAAATTCGTTTACCTGACATCAGACAGCCGCCAGCTCCACACCGAGATCTACAACAAAGACCTCCAGGAGGGAATGCAGCTCACTTTGATGAAGGTCGCCCAGGAGGGTGAAAAGGAGTGTGACCCACTGTGGGCTGCCTTCCTGAGGGCAGGTAGGAAGGACGTGATGCAGCCCTGGGTTCAGTGAGGCCTGAAATGAGGCCTCAAGTTTGGTAAGGGAGCGGGGGTTGCTGACATCTGTCAGGGTGTGTGTCCAAGCCTCCTGTTTTCAATCTGTGCCCTCCACTCTCCTTTTTTGCTCTTCTCTAGGGGACATTGAGCCTCCAGCTGCCTCTCCTCCTTCGTACTCAGGTATGTTCTTCCTTTAGGGGGAGTGGCTTTGGCCTGGAGGTCCAGGTCAGTCAATCCAATGTGGAGAGAGAGTTTCTTTGTTCTCCCTAACGTACCCCAGAGAGCTGGAGGGGAAGGCCATGAGGCCGTGATGTCAAATCAGAAAGAATACTTCAGAAACCTAGGTAGAGATTGAGGTGAGGAGGACTGGGATGAGTTCTGCCTTTGGGCTGTTCCCTTGTGTGAAGTCTTGGCAGAAGAGGGAGATATGAGATGGCTTAATCTGCCATGCCAAGAGCGAACAAGAAGCAGCGATAAGGGTCCTTCAGTCTTGCCAAAGGCGGGATGTTTCCTACTCAGCAGCAGCACCCAGCCACTCACTCTTCTACCGTAGCAGGGCTGCATTTTGTGGAGCAGCACCGAGAGCAGCTGATCCAACGAGTGACATCTGTCAGCACTGTCCTGGACCGGCTCTATGGGCACGTCCTGAGCAATGAGCAGTACCAGAGCATCCGAGCAGTGCCCACCATGCAGGAGCAGATGCGGCTCCTCTACAGCTTCGTGCCCAGCTGGGACGTCGCCTGCAAGGATCTGTTCCTGGACACTCTGAAGGCTACCAACAGTCACCTCATCCAGGACCTCCAGGGACAGTGAAAACCGTCTCAGGGAGGTTCTGAGTGAGCTCAGCTCATGGGCACCTTGGGAAGATGAGCCCCTGGATGGGCACTAAATGACTCAGGGAGCCCTGAGCTTGGGTAGTCTTTAACCCAACCAGCCTGCAGGAGATCCCCCCTAACACCCCCTTAGTCCCTGCTGCCACAGCGCTGACCCCAGAGCCATCCTGTTATGCCATCAGGGACCAGGTTCATGCTGGTGTGCCAGCACACAGAGCCACAATTAAGATGGAAACCTCTTCACAGAGCTTTCTCTCTTAATTCTGCAGAACAAGGAGCTTGGCAATCTTTTGCTAAGGCAGCACTACCCAAGATAGAAGCACAGTTACTCCTACATGGACGTTTACAAGGCGATCTCTTTTTATAGTTTCTAATTGGGTACTTGGTTTCATCTTTTCTGGGCTTGCTCTTTCTGGGACTGGAAGATTCTGTCTCATTACAATCTCATTTTCATGCTGATGGTATCATGCTTTATCAAGTAATTAGCCCTTAATGAGCCTAAAGGCCAATTTCAGGGCAATTTCCCTTCCTTGCTGACACCAGAATATTATCACTTTTGACACACTTGGGGCTGAATTGTGCCCTTTTCACTCATTCTTCCCATATTTGTCATCAATTTTTCCCACTTTTCTGTCCTTGGGGGACATCTTTGAGACTGCGAACCCATTGTTTTTCCCTTTCACTTTTCTTCGGTGGACTCTGGGAGCAATGCATTAGCAGCAATTGCTTCCAGAGATAAAGAAATGTACAGGGACAGTTTTCCCTATCCTCACGTAACTCATTTCATTTAAATTGACCTTTGTGGTTCAGCCATTCAGGTCTTGTGATTCCCAAACACACCAGGGCAGGGCATTATCCCTCCAATAATAACCTCCAACAGAGCAAGAAGAGCAACATTAAAAGTACCAAAGTATCAAATGCTTATTGACATAATTCCACCGTTGTGTTGGCCTCAAGGGAGCGGGAGGTGGTAATGTGCATGATACACAAGGTCATCTGGGATATCGGCCACGTTGGGCCCAAGCTGCAAGGATGGGGTCTGGGTCTGACAGAGTGGGGCCTGAGGAGGTGGGTTCTACACAGGATTATGTGTCTCCAGGGGGTCTTCATGAGGTATAGGTTGTCAGTGGGGCTGGGCTCCAAGGGTTATGGGGTCCCCACGGGGGGTAGGGTCTCCACAAGATACAGCTTGTCAATAAGATGGGCTTTCATTCGTTACAGGGTCTGTGTGGAAGTCAGGGCCTCCAAGGGGTGGATCTTCCAAGTGTTTACACAGTCTGCATGGGATACAGGGGGGTCAGCAGAACTGCTGTCCTGGACTTCCGGAGGGCAGACGTCCAGCTGTTCAGAGCAGCCATGTCCAAACCGTGGCCCAGCACAGCTTGCATTGCAGTGCAGCCGCTCCTCTCATCAGTGTGCTGCGAACCCGACCCGGGCTGAAAGCAGGGACAGGGAGGGCGCAGCGCCGCGCCAGCTCAGGTTACGGCAAACCAGTTTATGCATTTTATTACGTTGCCTTACAGTCCTGTGAGAACAAAAAAGATGCAGCCAGGTTTTTTTGTGATAAAGGAATGCGAGGATAAGTTTCAACGTGACTGCCTAAAAAAATCACTAGTTTATTTGTGACTCCATTTTCTGTCGATGTAAGTACGTTCCCTGTGGATTTGCAACCGGAATCTTAGTTGCAAATAAAGTTGCAATCAAAAATCTGATCATGTCTCTTTACCAGACTTGGATAAGCCCTCTGTGACAGAGAGAAACACCCCTTGTTTCACAGTCACACCATCCTCCTGTCACTGCTGTTTGGCTGTACGTACATTTGTCAACAAGTGTTTTCAAGGATGAACCACAGAAAGAGTAAAACTCCATCAAGAATCTCTGACAAAGACCTTGACAACTCACTGAGAATTGCAATCACTGCCACTGAATCTGACTGATATGGTACTTTCACAACAAGGTCACACATCCCACTGGTTTTATATTACTGTTGCTTTCTTTTTAATACCTTACAGTGAAAGATCATTAAAAATTAAAGTAACATTTGTACTTGTGTACATTACCTATACTATACATTTAATGAGGACTGCTCCAAAGGTAATGCCTCCTGTTTGCCCACAACAACAGAGTTGGATGTTGGTGGGAAAGCAGTAGAGGTTGAACCTTCACACCAATTTTCCACTAACTTTTGTTTTCACAAGACAGGCAGCCGCCTCAGCTCGGGCTCAGCCCAGGGGCTTCCAGAGGCCTTCCAGCAGCTGCACGGCCCCTCTCAAACTGCACTCCAATACCTCCACCACAGCCCCCTGCAGCCGCCCTGCACTTTCCCCCCTCACTGCTGCAGCAGTGAGAAGATCACCAGGGACACCGCTGGCAGCGGCACTCGGGCCCCATCTTCCTCCTCCTCCTCGCTCTTTGACGCCTCCCCTGGAACCTTCAGCCTCGCTCAGGGGGTTTTCGTCATATTTCCCCTGAGCGCTGGCTCTGAGTCGCTCTCCAAGGCCTCGTCCAGCACCAGCGTGGGGGAAAGGCGGGCAGCCATGGTGTGGGAGAGGGGAACAAAAGGGAGAAGAGGGAGTCGAGAGGACACGGGCTCGCTTAGGCATGCAGACCCCCGGCCGCGTACCACTGCCAGACCCTCGCCCCGAGTCCT
>NW_024884467.1:0-27212 GCF_019232065.1 Centrocercus urophasianus | reverse complement strand
CGGCGGAGGAGGCGGGGGCGGAGGGGGCGGGGTGCGGGCCGGCGGCGGCAGCAGCATCAAAGAGCCCCGATTCCTGTCGCCCTGGGAGCCATGCGCCGCTGTCTGTAATGTCAGCGGAACAGGAGAAGGACCCCATCGCGCTGAAGAGATCCCGAGGTACTGCGGGGGGAAGGAGGGGGGGTCGCAGGCCGGGCCGGGGACGGCCGGCGGGGCCTAACTCCCGCCGGGGGAGCCCTGAGGGAGCCCGCGGGGATGCCGGCCCCGAGCCGCCGCGCGCCGGGCCCCGAGCCGCCGGCCCTCCGGCCCGGGTCGCTCCCCGCGGCGGAGCGGGGCCGCGCTAAGTTTGCTCGGTGCGGCCCGGCCCGGCCCCGCGGGTTCCCGCAGCCTCCGGGCCTGGAAACGCCGAAGTCGGGGTGGCGGTGCGCTGCCGGGCGCCGCGCTGCGCGCTGATCGCTGTTGTGTTTTGCTGCTTGTGCCGCCCATTAGTATGCGGCGTGCGTAGCCTTGGTGCAAGGGAATACGTCGGCGGTGCCACATGTCCGAGTTGGGGGTCGATGCGGAGCCTCTAAATCGCACGGAGCGCTTCTCTGCCCCGCGTTTGATTTCGCTTGGGGTTTTGTTTCCTCTCGCTGGGAGTTGAAACGTTTCTCCGCGGTTTTTGTCTTTCATCAGCAGTCCCGGTGCGTGCTCAGAGGTCTGAACGGACACTGCTTTGAAATGTGCGCTGTCTGCTCTGCCTCGGGCTGCGCATCTAGGGTCACCAGCCATCGGTTTGCGGGGTGGTTACTGTGTCCACGCTGTTCTTAAAAGCAGAAATGCGTTTCTGACCAAAATAATAAGTAGGGTGTTGGAGTTGGGTGGAAATCATGTCGTAATGATAAGAGCCGAAGTTTATTGCTTCTCTTTCCCTCTCCTCCTGCTGCGCTCCTGGGATCCCATTGTTCTTAATGTTTTGAGCTTCTTGTGGGTGCCTGAGTGGCAGAAGGTGGGGATCCTGTTATCCGAATTGTCATTGATTTACAGTTCACTTCTCTAAAACAGCTGGATCACAACCTCGAGAGTGAGAGAACGGAAACGTGCGTCTGCCTTACAAAGGGGACTGGGATTCATTAGGCTCTGCTCTGAGCTCTGATTCTGCACATACGTAGGCATGCAGTTTCGCACGCTGGAGGTACCCACTGAGTTCTGTATGATGATTGCTTCACCTCAGGCCTTGTGGGATCAGGCCCACAGTGCAGGCTCACTGGGTCTGGTTGAAGACTGGCTCTCCAGTTTTCTGTCCATAATAAAAAGTATGTTTGGCCATTTGTAACTGCTGGGAGGTGTTGTTAGAGCACTGTGAAAAAGACTGTGGCTCCCGTGCTGTAAAATCCCAGACAGAGGTTTGTCAGTGAATGGGAAAGCGCTCTGTGGAGTATTTGCAGTGCGTTAAGTACAACATAAATTATACACAAAATCATGATATCTGACTGTGTAGACAACTGAAAGTTTCAGTTCTCTGCGCTTGTTTGGAGGTGTCTGTGTGTGAAGTCAGAGAGGATGTGGGATTCGCTCCCTCTGTGCTGTCAAAGTGTAAATGGCCAAAATGCAATTTAGTCATAATACGTAATAGGGGAATAGATATCAGATATGCCTTTATATCTCTAAGTCCATCTAAGTATATGATGTTCCAGTCAAACAGATTGTTTTTTTTTTTCCTGCAAAATTAGTCACAGATGAAGTGATTTTTTTTTTTTTTTTTTTTTTACACCCTTTGTGCAAATATCACAGCATTCCAAAATGCTCAGTACGCAGCTTAAAGACGAGTCTGTGTGGCAGGTACCAGGAGTGACTTTCCCAAAAGTTTATTTTGGCTGCATGAAAATGACTCTCATTCACTCTTCTTCTGGAGGTATGCTCAGACTAACATTCAGCTTCCTTTCATGTATAAATTAAATCATTATAAAATCCACAGGGAAAACATCAATTCATAGGGCTAAATTAAATCACTGGCCTCACACAGTGAGAACTGCAAATACAAAAGCTTTGTATGTTCCAGATGTAGGACTCAGTTCTGCAAGCCCTTGCAGATGACTGATTTTCCCCATGTGAGTAATCCATGCAGTAATTGGTGGCTCTTATTATAGAATCCAGAGATTTACATGGCTAACATTTTTGAAGAATGAGATCTGAGAGGGGAAGCTTGTACATAATTTTACAAAGTTGTAACTTCTCTGATGTAAGTCGGCACTTTCCTGTGGTTCACAGTATTCCGTTTGTAGATGTAGTAATTTCTGTGCTGCTAGTTGTTGAATGAAAAGAAATCAGAATATTTGTAATGTGTTGCCATCAGCAAACACTGTTTGTGTATTAAGAATATAGGACCATATGGAGAAACGTATTTTTGCAGTTGTGAGCAAGGGTGCTCGCAGTACAGTTTCTCATAAAAGAGTTCTGGAGGAAGAGAATCTGATGGGAAGTGCAGGGACAGCTTTGAGCAAATACCTTGTTGAGAAGGTGATGTATAGGGTTGGTGTTTAAGGGGTGTTTGCCACCTTTATTTAAAACTATATAGGGATCATTCTGCATCTACAAGTAATGTAGCTGTGTGCTGTGCTAAGTGCATGCAGTGTTGTGTATTCTAAATCAAGGCTTAATGGTGTTTTTTTTCCTCTTCAGCTTAATCCCATGCTGCTCTGATGGTAGGTTGTACCGGGATACACTGTGCTCAAGCATGAGTTTATTTTGGGAGCTGGATCATGACTTCATGCTGTAGTCTCTGAAATTCAGACTCAAAATTTGCCAGTAATGATAGGTGTTGATTTGAGAGGTCCAATTACATATATCTTATGAGTAATGAAATGTTTTGGGAATTACATATACATAAAACAGAGATGAAATCTCTACAGCGACAGGCCAAAAGGAACTTATTAAAGCTCAAGTCAAATGGGATTTTTATTTGGAGTAGGACTGGTAATTTCCCTGAAACCTGTTAAGGCAAAAAAGTGTGTGTTGAGGGGAGGGAGCAAAGGCTGAGTGTAAGGAAAAAATGGGAATTGCTGGGAGTGAGAGCTCCTTGTGGTGCATGGCTGTTGGCCTCCTTTGATCAGGAGTATTTGAAGTAACTGTTGCATGTTTTAGATTGCGTATAGTAGTTCTAATTCTTTATGACGTGGGAGATTTCGTTGTGCTCCTAAACAGTCCTAAAGCTGGTTTAGCTGTCTTCTGGGAGTACTGGTGTAATGTAGAGCTGGTGTGATGTCACACACGATGCTGCTCTGCATAACACTGCTGATAATTCTGTTATTTTCAGGTTGTCTTCAGTGATACAGCTGAACACACGGGTTTCTCTTTATGCTTACATTTGGATGAAGTTTGACTTGTATTCAGAATTTGAGTTTTGAATAAATAACAGTAATTTTTTCAGCCTATGTTGCCCACTCCTTATGGTTTCATACTGTTATTATTCTTCTAAAATAAACAAATGATTACCTTAGTGGGCCTGGGAAAAAAGTTAACATATAGTTTCTTAATGTAGAGATGTTAAAATCTTAGGCTGGAGTGTTGTCATGTAACCTGGAAGTGAATTCCGTGCTTTGGCTCACGGTTGCTTTTGCATTCCCAAATGGAGGTAAATTTTTTCAACTCCATGAAGACAAAACTAATGGGATAGTAAGGAATGTGCTAGAACCTAAGCTCTAAATTGAGTTTTTAAAAACAAAAACCATAATTTATACAACTTTGAGAGCTTGTTGCATTCGTAAGGTTGGGGATGAAGTGCAGGTATGTTTGTATAGATCAGTAAAATGAACAGTCTTTACTTAGTGTTTATTTATTTTGCCAGAGCAGCTGTGCTGTATTACATAATGAGATTTCAATGGAGTAAAGTCAGACTCGCCTACAGCCTCTCATTTTTGGCAGGTGTCGTTATGTTTAATCAAGTCTTGCATTCAGAGAAAATTAGATCTGATAAAACGGAGATCTGACCAAACAATATAGCAGGTTTCCAATGGATATTCATAGATGTGCTACTCTTTTTTTTTTTTTCTCCTTCATGGCATATTGTAATGAGCTGTCGTGTGTCATACGGTGAGTTGGTAAATGCCACATCTGTCTAAGTTAAATAGGGGGTGAATCTTAGGCATGGTTTTAAGCAGTTGTTCTAAAAGTTTTATGCCTTATGCAAGTAAGAAGTACTTCAATTGAAGTAGAGATGTTAAAACCTAGGGAGTGATAGGCATGAAATGAAAGCTTGATTCAAACTGTAGTGAGCATGAATCGGGCATTAGATGGTAATAGAGCTGGATAGCTGAATGTGATGTGTGGGAACTTTTACCTCTGTGTATTCGCTGCTTGAGGATTTGCGTTAGTTCTGATGCCGTGCATTGTAAGTTCAGCATGTGTGACAAACAGGGACATACTTAAAATACAGTCTGAAAGTGAGCTAATGCAGAATTGCACTGCTTGAAATTTTGTAGGTGGTGACGGTGGATTGGATGGGTTAGGAGGACCAGGAGTACAGCTCGGAAGCCCTGATAAGAAAAAGCGCAAAGCAAACACACAGGTAAATTCCCTTTGATTCTTAATAAGTAGTATACTCACATGTTGTTTGCTGAAATTACTGTCTTACCCTATTCAGAATATTGCTCTATTCTCACAAACTGCTTTTACATTAAAAATGTTGTAGTTGTATTGTGAAGCTGGAATTTTAACTCTCTTTATTAAACTTTATCATGCTAGTTATCCTCACTAAAACTATTCTAGGTCTTTGTAAGTTGCCAAAGCCCTGTAAGGGGAGAAGTACGTAAGACTGCAAGACTTGCATTTTACCATATGGATTTGATTCTGAGTTGGCTTTTTTTTTTAGTGACTGTGTAGCCATTGGTAGCAATCTGTACAACGTGAGTAATTGCAGTGAGACTGCTTTTTGTAGATTTGTGGGCTAGTGGATCAGTGCAGTTTGTTAATGCTTTGACCAAACTCCTGGAGTGTTCCCTAAGTGGTTTTTCAAGCAAAAACTGTGAGGCAGGTTCAGCTCCTTTCCAGTGAATCCTTGCAAACTGGCATTTCTGTACGTTTTCTGTTTCTGAAAAAGGAAGCCAGAATACAAAACATCTAAAGTAATTGGATATCTGTAGAGCTGAACGTTCCTTTGTGTATTTATTCACTATGGAGTGAGAGTATCTGTTAATTTTTTGCTGCCCGGAGGGAGTAAATGTATTTACGTAGGTCAGATGATCACTTTCTTTTAGGCTTATCCAGT
The DNA here is from genome assembly GCF_019232065.1 of Centrocercus urophasianus. Lineage (NCBI taxonomy): Eukaryota > Metazoa > Chordata > Aves > Galliformes > Phasianidae > Centrocercus > Centrocercus urophasianus. Next base: position 21,970 of record NW_024884467.1, on the reverse strand, counting down.
ATTAATTGATTCCAATCCATGGGGATTTGTCTTCTCATTTTTTGTTTCCTTTCAAAGTAGTCATGTTGAAATCTGCTCTAAGAAATAAGTAGTTAATTGCAGAGCTTCACATCTCTCTACTGGAGAAGCTTGTTGCTCAGAAGTGGTGATAATGTAGAGGGCAGGTGAATTAGTTTCCTCTCTTTTCTTACCATGTTTGGAATGTGCAGGACAGGACAGCGGAAATTTGGGGAAAAAAATGTTCAGCCTTAGTTTATTAATATGAAGCCATCCTTTCTGTGAGGAGTTCAGGTGAAGGTGCAGTAGCTTGATGTTCCCCACAGGCTAGTCTACAGTGTGGTTCATTTGTATGGCCACTCTGAGGACATTCTGGGCTCCACTGAAGACTTGATTACGCTTTTTAACCAGAAATCCTTGTATTTTAATCCTACTGGCATTACTTAACAGATTGCCCACTGAATGTTCTTAAGGGACGCCTGTTTGGTACACAGAATATGGAAATTGCCTGTGCACAGGCTCCTGTGTTACCCATACTTTTCTTCAGGCTTCTAGTAACATTACTTTTTTAGGTTTATATATTCTCATGGAAGCGGGGTGCCTTGAGAGATGTATTTCCAGTAAACTGAACTCCAAATGACAGTAAGGAAATACTCCAGATCTGCTCTTCAGCATTTCAGAAATGTTATGTGTGTGTTTAAAGGACACATAGCTTTTTGTGTTGCTGCATTTCTTAAGTAAAAAATGGAGGGAGAAAAAAGCTTTAAGTGTCTTCAGAAGCATGGTTGTGCAACTGAGATGGCTATAAATCACTGCTACCTGGAGCTCAAACTCCTCTCTTCCCTTCACTGAAGGTAGCTTGGTGGGTTTTGGTGAGAGAGCTTTACACAACTGAACTGTGATTTTATTTATTTATTCATTTTAGTAGTAGTGCTGCTAATCCAGGACCTTGTGGCTAGTCTTTCTTGTAGAGACATGGTAAAACTAATAAAAATGTTGTATTTAAAATGTTTTTAGGGATCTTCATTTCCTCCTCCATCTGAATATGCTCCACCGCCGAATCCAAGCTCTGACCACCTTGTAGCTGCAAATCCATTTGATGACAGCTATAATACTGTGTCTTATAAACCACTTCCTTCAGGAAATCCTTATTTTGGTAATCCTGGTTATCCTGGCTTTGGAGGCTATAACACTTTCAGAATGCCACCTCACATGCTGCACAGAGTGTCCGCACCATATGGTGGTTCCTATTCCCTCAGAAACCAGCCACACCCTCTTCCTCAAAACCCTGTAGGAATGGGTTTTAGTCGACCCCACTCTTTCAGCTTTGGTCCACATGATAGCCCAGGTTTTGCGAATCAGCCACCTTATAGTGGCAGTCAGATAAATCAGAGTATCAGTATGCCCGGTCAGCATTTCAGACCAAATCCTGGTGAGAACTTTGGCCATTCTGGACAGATACCTCATCCTGATGTGCCACCTAACTTTGGTCCTGGAAACAATTCAAATTTTCCAAATTCTCAGCTAGAGTCAAGCCACTCTTTTGTTCCCCCACCAAGCACTTACAACCAGACAAAATCATCAGCACAAAAGCAAGACTTTAGTCTAGGTGCAAGCAAAGCATCCGGCCAGAACACTACTGCTCTTCAGCATCATCACAGGACAGAGGACATTGTGAGTCAAGGTAACAGTGACCTAAAAAATGTTACTCGAAACAACGTGGTAAATCAGGATGGTAGCCATTCTAATAGTGCTGATAACACTAATGCTGGCCATTCAAATGGGACTCAGAGTAAGTCCCGCCAGCCTCGAGGTACCACTGAAGGATGCAACTCTGAAAAGAGCAGCAAAACACCCCTTCATCCCAGTCGGCATGGTCACTCGTCCTCTGAACCCGTCTATCCGTGTGGAATTTGTACACATGAAGTTAATGATGACCAGGATGCGATCCTGTGTGAAGCCTCTTGTCAAAAATGGTTTCATCGAATCTGTACTGGCATGACTGAGTCAGCTTATGGCCTTCTTACAGCAGAAGCATCAGCAGTGTGGGGTTGTGATACGTGTATGGCTGATAAAGATGTCCAGCTAATGCGTACAAGAGAGACTGCAGGGCCGCCTGCGTTGAATACGGATGGCTAACAATGTCAACTGGTGGTACTACTTACTATGAAGATTTGGTTGTGAATACTTTCTGTTCTGAAGACAATCGATTTGTTTGATTGCTGTCATGTTATTTTCCACTATCTGTTTTCATTCATGAGGTTCCATCGCAACTTTTGTACTCTTAACTTTGTGTGTGCAAATATTTTACAGGGTGGAATTCTTTTTTTTTGTTTCTGACAACCAATTAGAAATAGGATGTGCATTGACAGTTTTATTGAAGGCAAAAATAGGCCTTTATGAATAGTCCCTGATTTGCTAGTATTGATGTGTTAACTAACACTAGCTTTTACTATTCAATTTCAGTGGTACTGTACTTGCAAGTACTCAATGCTTTTTTTTTTTTTCTTCTATTGTTGAATGTCCATTACTGACGTTCTTGACATTTGACATCTTTTCCTTGAATATCATGGAGATGACATGGAGGAAGTGTGCAGTACTAATAGTTTGTATTTTTTTAGAATAAATAAGAGGATTTTGTATGTGCTTTTTCTCATTTTTGAACTAAAGCATTAACGCAATTCTGAAATCAGTGCTTTCACTCTTAGTAACACAGTGAAACCCACTAAATCTTATACCTTGGTATTTCCTTGAAAAGGCAATGATCCTTTGATTTCTCAGCGAGCACTTAATTGCTGAGGACTCTTACTAGGTCATGCAGTATAGGAAATGGTTACAAAATATGATTACATTGAAAGAAGCTAGGACAGATCAAGTTGATGAAGTCTAGTGCTTTAAATCTAGAGAATACCAAAACTAAGGTTACATGTGTAGCCTTTCTTCATTCATCGTAAGCATGTATGTTAGGATACAGCCCCTGTTCAGTCACATACCTCTTGCTCATCCTCCATTGGTGGCTTTGTCTTCCACCCTCAACTGTGAACGGATTTAAGCAGGGAAGGTTCTGCCCATCTCTTAGAGCTGTCAGCTGGAGCCTGCTCGTTCATCCTGAGCTTACACTGTCTGCTTGGCAAGAACGGTGTGAAGCAACAGAATGTGTATAGCACAGACTCTGAACTGCAAGATAATTTGACCAGCAAAGTAGTAACACTGAATTCCCACCACTGCCTCAGCCAGTCTTGTAGTTGGAGGGAGAAGGAAATGTAGAGTGAAGACAAAGAAAGCTCTCAGATCTGAGAGTTTAGCTCATACCAGGAGCCAGCAAGCAGAAATTGAGCAAACTTGAGATCTTACAGACAAGTATGAAAGGCACTAGAACTTTAGTGTACGACTCTAAGAATTATGGTTTATTATAGACAGTTTGACCTTATTCTTATCTCAAGCATACACCTCTCCCCCATTCTCCCTTTTTTTTTTTTTTTTTTTTTTTGTGGGGGAGCATCTAGCCTTGATCGCTTTGGCCTTAGTTGCATATGCAATTGAAAATCAGTGTTTCTGTAGAGAAAAGTGTTGTTTTAACTTAATGAAAGATGGTACTGTAGTAATAGGTGGCTTGTAGTGCTCACCATAGTTCTGGAAACATGATTACTGATTGCTAAAAAAGCTAAATGGTATGTCAAACATTGCAGGTACTGGTCAGGTTTCTTAGTGTGATAGAAGGTGTTCAGATCTGTGGTGATGAGTGATACAGAGGCCTGTATTGAATACAGACATATATATTTAAAGGCTATTTTTATGGTAAGCTTTGTTAATGAGTGAAAAGTAAGGCTTATCTGCTAGTTCACCATTGTGTTTGATTTTAAATGAGCTCTAATGTTATACTGTCCTGAGAGATACTCTGCAGATGTAGATAACTGTCTTTCTTTTATTTTAATACTGAAGAGTTTTATATACCCTTTCATTGGAGAAGTATAGTATTGCCCTTCCCTTTTATAGCACCTCTCATCAGGAAAAAGGAGATAACATCTCAAGTGTAAATTACATAGTCCTTATCTTAAGGACTTCCTTTATCGAGATGTAAAGAAAGCATAAGGCAGATCCAGGGCTTCTGTTTTCAGTGCTACTTGCTTTTCTGACAGAGGCTGAGCTTAGTCTTGTTTTCTTAGGGGTGTGATATTTAAAAAAATGAACTGCAGACCAACACAAAAACACAAATAGCTGAACAGACAAACCTTGTTGATTTGTTCCTTTGGGAAACAGTTCCATTTCTATAGGAATTTACATTGTGAAGTTTGTAGTTCAGACTTAGAGCAATGTAAATGAAATAAAAATTTTGCTTAGTGACAGAAAGTTAAACAGCAGCTCCTTTGCTTATATTGTTATCTAAGCTGGTAGTCCGCAATAACATTTCCACACCCCATTTCAGTTAATGTTTCAGTGTTTTGGAGCAGATGCTATTTAAAATAGCTGTGTATTTCTTGAAATCTCTCAATCCTATTTCAAGTTAGGTGTTTTGTATGTTAGTTACCAAGATATTAGAATTTAAATAGTGTTCTTTTGAACTTCTGGAATATAACGTTGAAAGGCCTTAAATCACATATTTGTGAAACTTAGTCTAAAAAATGTCACTTATTTTCTAAACTGGGTACCATGTTGGGTTTGTATCCCACTGAATTTACTGTGCGTATTAACCTGCAAATTCAAAGCATTAGCAAATGCCAGTTTAAAAACATTAAATAACAAGCAACAAAATCAAACTTGCTGTCATCCTGATCACAGAGGTAGGACAGATTAGGATCTCAAGAACTCATCTGGCCTGTATGTTTATCCTACTGGTATGCTCTTGGCATCCCTGGACTTTTTGCCTAGAGATAGGATTATACTTTGTTTTTCTCTGCATGTATTGACTAGTAGTAGTTCAAGTATGCACAGGAAAAACAGCAATTGTGTTTTGTTAGTAAGTACTAGAAAAATGTCAGCTGGTTAGAATTAGAAATTAGTTATAGGAGGGTGGGTGGGAGGGAGGGCTGGTTAGAATAGGTGAAGTTTTTTGTAATACTCTACATGAAACAGTTTGTATTGAACTGTCATGTGATTCCTTCGTTATTAGTGATTTAGACTGTATTGTTGTTGCATACCAAAATATTGCAAAGATTTTGTAGATCTTCATGTTTTTGTGGGAAATGCCTGCGTCCTTTTTAAGTAGAATCATAGAATCATCACAGAATGGCTTAGGTTGGAGAGGTCTTTAAAGATCATTTAGTTCCAACCCTGCCATGGGCAGGGTTGTCCTCACCAGATCAGGCTGCCCAGGGCCCCATCCAACCTGGCCTTGAATGTACCTAGAGATGGAACATTCCCAACCTCTTTGGGCAGCCTATTCCAGAACCTCACCATTCTGAGGAAAGAATTTCTTCCTAACATCTAACCTACACCTTCTCTCTTTTAGTTCAAAGCCATTCCCCTTTGTCCTATCACTATCAGACCATGTAAAAAGTCGCACCCCTTCCTGCTTGTAAATTCCTGTGAAATACTGGAAGGCCCCAGTGAGATCTATCCAGAGCTTTCCTTCAAGCTAAACGAACCCAACTCTCTCAGCCTTTCTGCATGGGAGAGGCATTCAGGCCTGATCATCTTCATGGCTTGCCTCTGGACCCACTTCAGCAGCTCCGCATCCCTCCTGCACTGTGGGCCCCAGGCCTGGGTGCTGTAATCCAGATGCAGCCTCATGAGGGCAAAGCCGTGGGGAACTATCGCCCTCTTCCCCCAGTTGGCCACCCTTCTTTTGATGCAGCCCAGGATACTGTTGGCTTTCTGGGCTGCAAGGGCACGCTACTGGCTAGCTCCTTGTCGTGCTCAGAAATGCAGCTCGTACTGCTGAAAATGTTTTTTCTTTCCCTAGGCTGAAATAAATAGGTGTGAATTGGATTGATACTTAGTTTTGGCCAGAGACCAGTTTTAAATGAGAAAATGCACAATTTGCTTTTTGAAATGCTTTATTGGTGTCAGGGTCGGTGACAGTGCTGCGTATAGGCTGGAGAGTAGGTAACAAGTCCTGCTTCTGGCTGGTTTATTGATCGCTTCTACAGCGTGTAACAAGCAGGTTGGCTGTGCCTCAATCTCTTCTTTCAGAAGGCTGAACTAATGATTATTTCCTTGGTGTGTTCAGAGGCCCAGTTACTATTTGATATCTTCAGATGAAAGAGACAAAAGAAAAGCAATAAAGTTTTTGTTTCCTCTGTTTAAAATAAAAAATGTAATTCTGGGGGCTGCTAGAAATGAATTTATTTTGTGACCTCTAAATTTTTTGGGGGGTCTTCATAACTAATTCTTAAAGTACAATTTTCAGGCTTAACTTCAAGAATGCAGTGAAATCAATGGAACTGCAAGCACGAAGTCAGGAATGCTTCAAAGTGTTTGCAGTTCTCAATCCCTGATATTTAAAGGTGAAATGCTTTCTGTGTTTTGAGAGTTTTACAAAATCGAAGGTGTTCAAATGTAGCACCTCCTTAACATTTGTCTTGATTCCAACTTAATACAATAACACATCTGCATTAAATATCTTCCTTTTGTTTTAGATGTAAACATTGCCTGCCAGTAAAACTATTGATGTAACATTTTCAAAAGAGGAAGCCGTGCTTCTTATCATGTTGTATGTGACTTAAATGACTGTTTCATATTAAAACTAATCTTTCCTTATGTACTGCTTAAATATACCTGTTTGGGGAATATCAGTTCAGTACTTTTATACAATTTTGAATGTGTTCCACATTGGTGACATGTATTTTTGCAATAATTTTTTTTGTTTCAATTTTAAATTAGAGCATGTCTGAAGTAATACATGCATTAGTGCTGTGGTGTGTGGCAAAGTTAATGTATGTAATTCAAATTGGAAAAAAGTTTCCAGACTTTGTCCAACATTTACCCTGTGGCTGGGGATTAAATTACTATGTAATACAAATTATTTCATATCATGATGTGTTTTAAGCTACTCTGTGAAGTATGTGAAACATTATTGTTTATGGGTTGGTAGCTGGCCTGGTGTCTTGCATTGAATGAGGTATGATAGGTGGTAGCAACTTGTGATAATTAAAACTGACTACATTTCAGAACATAATTTCAGCATTCTGTACGTTATCATCCTGTTGCCATAACTGTTAGTATGAAGTCCATAATATTACCCACTGACAAATGGATGAACATTTGGTAGTGAGCTCATGGGTGTGAAAATTCTGTTCCAACACTTTACTTAGTTTATAAAACATGCAATTTTAATGTATTTTTTAATCTATTGGATATGGTTAGATACATGCAGGGAGATGTAGAACTGGATGTACTTTGAAGATATCCTGCAATTACTACGTTCTGTCTGGAGCTTTCTGGAGTATTAGGACAGACCCTTCCTTAAAATTGGGAAATAAAGTGTACTTAGCAGAACCTTTAAGGCAATATAACAGTCCTACATTACATCTTTTGTTATGCACGTTCACTCTGGATGAACTGCCTCCAATTCCTTGTTGCTTTATATAGATACAAAGGGCTCTCAAGTGCTTTAGTGTTGTGTGTCATCACTTCTGAGGTAATTAATGCTGAATGGTGTTCAGCCCCTTAGAGGTACTTCCTGTAGCTTAAAGTACTCAGTGTCTCAGTTACCTGTTTCAGACATGGCTTTTGATCGTCGGGAACACCTGTGTTTGTGTTGTTTACTGTACACGAGGAGTTCTTCCTTTTCATGTTCAAACAACTGTCAGTCTCAGAATAACGTTGATCCAGCCCCACCTTTTTCCTCAGAGCTTTGTGCACTGTATTTCAGGAATTGCTGTTCTGGAGACGGTTCAGGGCTGGAGTCATAAGAGGTGTTGCCTCCTAGAGACTTCTGTCACCTGTGAAGGATAGTCTAAATCTGAACTTCCATTTAACTGAAGGAAGGTGAGCTTTTAATATATTTAGGGTTTGTTTCTTTGTTTTTGCCTTTTAGTCTGTTCGTTTGTTTTTCCTGAAATGCGAAATAATACGTAGTTGCTGAGGAATTCTTACTTGAAGGCCATTCTCTCCCTCAGGCTTTTATATACGGCCCTTAGAGCAGACACTGTTGTTTAGGGCCTTCTGACTTGGAATTTTTTGTGTCTCCCTTCTCCTTTTAGTGTTAAAGATGAGTTGAAAAAGGCAAGTTACTAATCTGCAGCCACCTGAGCCGTGCAAAACATGAACTGATTGTTGACTTTTTTTTTCTGTTAATAAAGATGTAATAATTGACCCTTCAGAAGATTAGAATCTGAACCAAATGTTCTTGGAAAATGTATGTGATAGATTTTGTCCATCACTGTATGCAACTTTGTTGCTTTCTGTTGTCTGGTTTCTTTTAAAATAAAGGTGGTGGGTTTTTTTGTTCTTTTTTTTCAGGGAAATTGTCTGTTGATTTTATGAAGATGAAGTAATGCATAAATGAACTCTTTGAATGTTTTGCCTGTGAGAATGCATTTGGATTGGGCATAACCCTGTAAAAAACTGTATAAATTTGGAAGAGGCAGCTCCTGTCTCTGTTGGAGAGATCTGCTGTTCTGTGGAGGCATTAATCTGAACTAAATTCAAAGCAGATTAGAAGAGGTCTTGTACCATAAGTCCCTTTTACTTATTAAAGGATGGGAAGAAATGCTAAGGCACCATTTGGCTGAATGAAATTGCAGAGCTTTTTGATTTTGGAAAGAGATTATGCAAATAATTATTTATTCTAATTAATAAAGTTCCTACTGAGCTATTACTATATTTTTTTCCTGAAGTGCCATTGCTAACATGTAGGAAATTAAACCTTACGGTGATCTTTAAAAGCAGTGGTCCCAAACCACACACTGAAAACACTTCATGGAATAAAAAGCATCTCGTAAGATGTTCCTGCTCTTTAAAAATGTGAAGGGATGAGAGAAATGGGAGAGAACTGAGAAGAGGTGTGTGTGGTGGAGAAATTATTTATTAAATTAAAGATAAGAAAGTATAAACTATTAAAAGCAAAGTTTAAACCTTCTGAAGTCATTAGGTGGGAAGTAGACCCCTGTAAGATATGCATGTATTGGCAACTAGAGGGTCAAGAGTAGTATTAGTAATTTGACTGAACTACAAATCCCTGTCCTTTAGAGCACAGGAAATAGGAATTTAAGAAGTTTTTCAGGGAATGTTTCTTGCTTTTTTGTCTGATAAGTTATTACCAACAGAAGAAAGATTCTGAATTGACCTGTCTTCTAGTTTGTTTTGCAAAAGTGCCCCAGCAAGAGCTCATTCATATGACCAAGCAAGCTAGCAGTGTGGAGTTCTGTGATGTAGGTGGTGTTTTTTCAGATGTACATAACAAGACAACACTGGTAAGGCTGATGAGAGATCTTTCTGAGTCCTTTTTGTGTGTTGGAGCAGCTAAGTCTGCTACCTAAGAAAGTGTTAGTGACTTTTATTACATCTTCTGCAAGTGAAGTACAGAGCTTGGCATTGGAGATCCAGCATTTAAGTAAATAGATATAAATGTAAGGTACCGGAACTGTTTTGTGTAACTTGAGAACATCAAATACTGGTAACTGCAACTGTGGCCTGTGTTGTAAATTGTGTATAAATAATATGTTATTTCTGGCAGGCATAAGTAGCAAGCTACTTCATTTCAGTATATTCTCTGTGACTGAAGTAAAAATGATACCTGGATGAGAAAATCAGAAGGGCAGCAAATGTAAGACTTTTTTGTTACCTTTGGACTCTCCAGAATTGAGGAATGCCTTCCAGATAACTACTGATATATTCTGGAATGGGAGGGGATTCTAAATCACTATTACATTTTAATAATTCCATCCACTGCTGCTCTTTGAACACCTTGTCTGTTTGTTGGCTGCTTTAAAATCAAGCTACCGTCCTCTCCTACCCTCAACTCTTCATCTGGAAAGCAGGCAAATAGGATGGGAACTGCTGTGTGCAGTTTTGGCCTTTCCAAGTAAGCTAAGGGTCTGTGTAGGAAAATATTCTTTCTGGGGAAAAGGTTCTCACATGGAATCCTTCCTTAGCTTTTATTTACATTATTTGTTTTATATTCTGTTACAGTTTCTTAGACTTACAGCCGTGAGTTGACAGAGACATCTTGATTTAAGCCTTGGTTCAGAAATATAAACTCATCTTTTCCTGCTACAGCTGGCAACAAGGCTTCCTACTCTGTGATGCAGATCCTACAGTAAGCATGAAAATATGCATCATGCAAGGTTTAGGAAAAAAAAATATGTTACATGTGCCAAGAATACTTAAAGCATTTTGACTCGGAGTCAAATCTTGTTTCGCTTGTACTTTAGAATGCTCTTGGAATGAGGATCTTAATTCATATCTCAGATTCCTGTTCATGCAAGCATTCACTCTGATTATACTGATCTGGTGAATGAAGGTGAAGAATAACCCAGAGATTATATCAATTATGATGGATTTCTTTCTCTGAAAAAGTTTTTTAAACCTCTGCAATATCTATTTCTGTGCTGTACTGAGAGCAGCAGTTAGCTCACAGTATTATCCACTGGCATCTGATCACTCCTTCAGAATATAGCCGCGTCAGGAACCTTAACTCGTGTGCAATGTTAACTTGATCTTTCTTAGTCCTCCATGGGAAAAAGAGTGTGGACACATACACACACACGACTTTGTGGTTCTTCTGGATTTTTCCAAGTAGTTCCAAGTAACTATGTATTTCAGGAACTTAAATGCACCGAACTGCTCCACAGAATCACAGAATCACAGAATGGCCAGGGTTGGAAGGGACCTCAAGGACCATGAATCTCCAACCCCCCTGCCACCCATTTAATACTAGACCAGGCTGCCCGGGGTCCCATCCAATCTGGCTTTGAACACCTCCAGGGATGGGGCATCCACAACCTTTCTGGGCAGCCTGTTCCAGCACCTCACCACTCATAGTAAAGAACTTCCCCCCCGACATCCAACCTAAATCTTCCCTTTCTCAGCTTAAAACCATTTCCCCTTGTTCTGCAGTTATCAACCCTTCCAAAGAGTTGATTTCCCCTCCTCTCTGTAGGCTCCCTTTAGGTACTGAAAGGCTGCAATGAGGTCACCCCGCAGCCTTCTTTTCTCCAGGCTGAACAAGCCCGGCTCCCTCAGCCTGTCCTCACAGGGGAGGTGCTCCAGTTCCCTGATCATCTTTGTGGCTCTCCTCTGGACCCTCTCCAACAGCTCCCTGTCTTTCTTGTACTGGAGGCTCCAGACCTGAACACAGTACTGCAGATGGGGCCACACAAGAGCGGAGCAGAGAGGGACAATCACCTCCCTGTTCCTGCTGGCCACCGCTCTTCTGATGGAAGATTGCTCCAAGTGAGTTAGGTTTGCCTTCAGTCGACGTTCCCCAGAACTAGCTGCTTTCTGCATGCTTTAGACTACTGGGACACAGGGGCATTGCTGTTTGAGGAAGGCTGGGCAGCAGCCTGTGTTACCTGCCTGGGTCAGCACTGTGCGGGGCGCTACACTGAGCTGCAGGCATGGCCTGACCCTCGTTAGAGGTCATCGGGAGCTTCAGTGCTTAAATCAGTCCTCACCTTGTAATAGTTTTACTAGAAGTTCTCCAAGTACCAACAGCCATGCAAGTGCAGTTGGATAACATGAGCTGCATTCTATCCTGCCCTGTTCAGGTGTGAGTGACGGAAGCCAGACCAGCGTCAGCTTAGCGTCTCGGTGAGTAACGGGCCGGGATCGGACCCACAACGCCGAGTTCTGCCGAGCCCACAGTTTCAATACACGTACGCCCCGTAGCCGGGTGGCCTCGGGGCTCGGCCCACAACTCCGAGCCTGCGGCGCGCCGCTCCAGCCCGGTGCCATCAGTTGCGGCTGCCGGCGGCTGCCAGCGCCTGCCACGGGCGGTGCGGGGCCCCGGAAGCGCTCGGCCTTCCCTAGCAACGCCCGGCGCCATGCCGCTGTGGCTGCGGGAGCACAGCTGGCGGCAGAGCGGCTCCGCCGTGTACCTCTCGCTGCCCGTGCGCGGCCTGCGGGTCACCGCCGCCAACATCTTCTGCACCGAGCGGTACCTGAAGGTGGGCGGCGGGGCTGCGGTCCGGCGTCGCTCCGTTAAAAAGCACGCGCTCAGCGCACCGTGGCAGCGCTGCCGATTTCGCCTTTTACAAACGTTAGGCTCTGCTGTCCCTTTGCGTGAAGCGGGCTGTTCGCGCCAATCTCTCTAGGCTGCCCTGTTCCAACGAATAATGCCAGCACCTGTCCGGTTCGGTGGGTGCTGGCTGCCTTTTCTGTAAGCTTCTGCATGAACCGTGACTTATAATGATAAACTCGAGGTCTGCCGTTTCTAGTTGGGTGCAGAAGAACACACGGTTTGGGTCTCTGATCTGGTCCAGTGGTTCTAAAAACTGCATGGTGTGCTGAGCAGCACTTGTTGCTGAGGTGTGCTGTGTGCTTGTGTTGTTTGGAACATCTGAGAATGAAATAAGAATTCAGTTATTAGTACGTGTTTGTTAATTGTATTTTTATAGGTAAGCGTTCCTCCCTTTTTATTTGAAGCTGTTTTATATGCTCCTATTGATGAGACAAACAGCACAGCAAAGATTGGAAATGGAATCGTTTTCTTCACTTTGTATAAAAAAGAAGTGGCCATGTGGGAGTCCCTGACTGTAGCAAATGGTAAGTTCTCTGTAGGGAAAAACAGATTGCATGTAAAGGACCCAAGCTGTGTGAAAACTCTTTTCAATGGCTTTGCTGCTTTTCTAACTGTATTATTTGATATAGGTAAATATTACCTTTACCTTCATGGCTTCAGAAAGTGCAAGAACTCTCATCTGTCACTGAACAATGTGGGTGTCAGCTGGGAACATTTTATTCCTTTTTTTCTGAGTCACCTTCCATTCATTCATAGGAAATTGTAGATGATATTCGTGGTGTTGCTAGTTCCATACTGATCAACTGCTGGGGCCAAAATGCTGGTTCTGAAAAGAGAGAGAAATTATTAGAAAAGCCAGTTTGGGGGGAGGAAAGATTTCTCTGATGTAATTTTACAAATCCTAACTTAAAAAGTGTAACTTCTGCAGCTACACATCTCCTAAATTGAACCTTGTTTATTGTTAAAATAGAAAGTACAGCAGAACAGATAAGGAATGTAGTGGTTCTGCTGAGCACAAAACAGTGTTTCTTATGAAACTAGCACTGTGTGTTTGTGAGTCTTAGATTTTCACGTTTAGAGATGGGCTTGATGAAAACTGCTTTGTGGAGCTGGAAACATTGCATTTTCTTAGACAAAATGTAAAAGAGGAATCTTATTTTTGTGAAAGTGGTACATCACAATAGAATTTCAGACCTAAATTAGTGAACAGTTTTCATTTATTTAAGTTAACAAGGAGGAACTGCAACATCTAAGAGAGAATGCTGTTCTAAGAGCACACGAAAAGGCGAAAGAGGAGACAGAAGCAAAAAAAGTTACAAAACAGGAACACAAGAAGTATGCTTTGGAGGCTACAATGAAGGTAAATGTAGAAGGAACTCTACGAAACATGTGGATGTAATTGCCAGTTAATCTGGGAGCTGCTTGGTTAAATGTGTAAGAAGGACTCATTTTTATTACATTGGTGGAGAATCTTGTATCTTAAAACATAGGTCTTACCAGTTATGAAATTGCTGTAAAAATACTTAGAAGTTCTTTTCATTAGTTACTCTGAAGAAAGTTTTTTGTGTGTGTGTGTGAGAGTTCAGATTTTTATCACTTAAAAGAAGACTATAATTATGGGGCAAAATGTTAATCTATTAACATTGGCCTCTGCAAACAGTGTGAGTATTTGCTCATTTGTTTTTGACAAAAATATTCGTTTTTTTAAAATCTTATTCAGTGAGGTGTCATCTTCCAGAAGCACTGGTAATTAGGGCCTCATCGGAAGGCACTTCCCAGCTCTCTAGTAATCATCATCATTACTGAATCAAAGGCAGGAAGAGCTTTAACATCAAGTATAATAAAGCAGTCCAAGTAGATTTAAAAAAAAAAAAAGTATTTTTTTCAGTGTAAGGGTGATACGTGAACAGCATATGTTGTGTGTTGAACTGAAATGAACTTTGAAGACAAAAGGAAAGCCTATTAAAGATTTGTTTGGGGAGTACCTTTTTCATTCTTTAATATGCAGGGAAAATTGGATCATACTTCCATAGTGGTAGTAAAATAGTTGAAATATATGGCTTTTAAAAACTAATCAGTTTACTGCTCATCACAATTACAGTCATTTTAAAGCATTTTTTATAACTTTACTGTGGGCTTTTGTTAATGATGATTATTTACTTGGGACATGATACTGGCAAAACCAATTATACCTTTTATTCAGACATCTTATTATTGAATGTTATGTGTCTCACAGTTCTATCATTCACACAGCTAGAAGAAGCAGAAAGAAAAAGAATTGAAGGTCTGAAAGAACAGGAGAGACAGAAAGTTGCTAAGGAGTTGGAGCTATGGAGATGTCAGCAAAACAATGTTGAGAAACAAAAGAGGGTGCAAAATGGAGGGAAACTACATGAAGAAGGAGAGCAACTGAAGGAGAAGAAAAGGGAAAAAATAAACAAAACCAGAATTCCTAATGAAGAAATTTCTAAGACCAAACTCAAAGATACAAAAGGTTGTGTTATTGAGATATATTTTAACATTCTGCAGAGTGTGGGTATAACTTTATTCCTAGATGTTTCTGGTTCATTTTTTATCTTTGTCTCTACTGTACTGAACTCTTTTTTTTTTTTGGTTTGCAGTTACATTTGTGTCTTTATTTTCTTGCAATTCATTGAGCTAAAATGTGTGAGTTCTTAGCTCTCATTTAAATCTTTGGAAACACAAGCCAAGTTTTGTTGTAGGCTTTAGCAAAGTAGAACAGAAAGTCTTTCTAACAGTGCAGAGCAAACTCTCTGAGGGTGGAGTTCATGCTACCACTGAAGTGTCTAAACTGCCATTTTTTTTGCAGAGATAAGCAGTCTCATTTCACTCTCCCATGCCTTGGCCCTGCAGAGAGCTAATGAGGAACTAAGCCAAGAAAAATTTGTTCCTTTTGGTTTTGTTTAAATTGTTCAGTAAGATTAGTTTTAGGTCTTACACTTGCCCTGCTAGAGAGTCATGTAAGTGAAAGAGTGCTTTAAAAAGAACCCATTTCTGACAGCATAGTGTCAGTAGTACATTGCATGCTTAGCAGCAAGAACAAATGCTGTTTGAAACTTTCCTTCAATAGAATAAGTCCCAACTTTCCTGAAGGTTTATTTCTAATAACCAGAATTTCTAGATTAGGTTTATTTTGGAATTTGGTAGAAAAACAGAAAAATAATGCCTTTTCCTTCTCTTTTCAATTCTAGTACTCTAATTCTTTTGTAGGTTGTGGCTCCTATAGTATCTTTTCAGAGAATTTAAGAGAAGAGCAGATGCCAGCTCCTCGACCTGCCGGTACTATTAAAATCAACTTCACATCACGAGTTTTTCCTACAGCTCTTCGAGAGTCTCGTGTAGCAGAAGAGGAAGAGGTAGGGATTGTTGTGTTTGTCTGGTGCTTCTCTTATCTTCCAGGATGGCAAACTATTTACCCTTTGTTCAGGAAGTTGGCAAAAATGTTACCTGTGGTCTGTTCTTACCTTCCAAGGAATACAGTCTTGTCTAAAGCTTTGAATACTTTTCACCATGCATTGTGTAGATAAATGACTTTTTTTTTTTTTTAATTAAAAATTTGCAACACTGAATTCCATGAAGTACAAGGTTTGAAATTTCTTTGCTCTTACACTTAAGACTCATTAAGTTCTGTCTTAAAAAGGAACTCTCTGAAGCTTACCTCTCACAATAAGTCTCTCTTGAGCTTTACTGAATAGGTATTAATAATGCAGTGACCTTACTTCTCACACAGCAATAAAATATTTGGGGAAAATAGGAAATTGTTCCTGTCTTACATTAATGAATATTTATCGCTGCCCAAAATATGAGGCAAATAGAATTCTTTTGGTAGACTGAATGAGCAGATAAGAACAGTATTTAATTTTTCCTTCAGAAATAATACTTGCAAATTGTATATTTAAAGTGGCTACAAAAACAGGCAGAAGCTCGAAGGATAATAAATGCTGATTTGTCTGAGCTGGAAGATTTAAAAGAAGAGGAGAAAAATCCAGACTGGTTAAAGGACAAGGGAAAGTAAGTTAGATTCCATATGAAGATTTATTTAAAATGAAATATTAGTTACACTGTGTTTGTCTTATGTATAATTGTGATATTTTTGGTTTATTCTAAACACAGATGAGGAATGTCTACACAGTGAAGAGTTTATTGATAGCTTAAGGGCTTTTAATCTCATAGAAAGTCATGAGATGAAATTGCTGAAGGAAATTCATCATTTAAAAATAAAATCATAAACAAATACAGCACATTTTCATACTGAGGACCGTTAGTGAAATATTATGCCTAGGTGATTTCCTGTCAGTTGCACATATTCAGATGTTAAATACCTGTCTGAAGCAAGCACTAGGAATTTATAAAACTATTGGTGCATTTATGTAGCTGTGTTATACAGGATGTTTTGATTAGATAATCATGATCTGATGTATCTCTTAAAATTAGTCATGTGGCTGCATAAATGTGTCCACTTTTTGCTGATCTGCACATGTGACTTTGCAAAACATGATCAATGTGCTATGTTCTGTGCATTGTTTGACATTCTGAACATTAAGTTCTCAGAAAAAGTTGTAAACGACAAATGGAACCTGCTAAATCCATAGTTTTTGCTTAATTCTTATTAAGAAGTAGATATTTGTTTCATGATGCATTATCTTGTTGAAATCACGTTTCACTTCTTGCTTTATACTTAGCAAAATGTTTGCAACAGGAAACTATCTTGCAGCTGTAAATGCATATAACCTTGCAGTCCGACTAAACAATAAGCTTCCACTGCTGTATTTGAATCGTGCTGCTTGCCATCTTAAGCTGAGAAATTTACACAAAGCCATTGAAGATTCCTCTAAGGTATAAACGTATAGATTCTCAGACTATTGTCTTATACGCACTTGTGATTTGTTATTGCAATACTTCTGTTTCAGAAAGATCTGTAAAAAAAGTTATAGTGCAGTTCACAATTTTTAAAATTGGAATTGATATAATGAAACCAGTTGACTTGGTACATGCTTCTTTAATGGTAAAATATCATAGGAACACTTTCACTCCAGGGATTAAAACAAAACAAACCACCAACTTGGAACAGAAAAAGTACTGAATATGCACAAATACCTGTTGTATTATATTGTAATGTTCTTCACATGATGGGAAGAAAAAAGAGGTGGCAGAAGTAGTAAGGAAGACACCTTAAAAATACCAGACATTTTTCAGTAAGGGTTGCATCATCTCTATGTATTAACCATGGCAGTGATAATATGTTTATCAAACTGTGGGATGAGTGATAGAAATACTAGTGAGTTATGTAGGCTGTATAGTTACATTTCAATTGTAATTTATTAAGTGAAAGGAAGATGTGTAAGTTAATCAAACAAAACCCACCCCAAACAAACAAAAAAATCAACGAAATTGTGGAAAATCTACTTGTAACTATTTCTGGTGTTTTCATTTGTGAAGGCACTAGAATTGCTAACACCACCTGTTCCTGATAATGAGAACGCTCGAGTAAAAGCATATGTGAGACGTGGCACAGCCTTTTGTCAGCTGGAGCTGTATGCTGAAGGTAAGACCTTGATCTTTGTGAACACATGCACATGGACCCATTCTGACAACTGAGTCATTGGTTTAGCTCAGTGAGACTGCTCACAGCTGTGTTTCTTTTTTTTTCTTTTCAGGAAGGACAATTTACTGGCTAATTGCAATTCCACTTGATTTTTTTAAATCTTAAGTTGTCAGAGAATTGATTATACTTCTAATTCAGGGGGTACACATTAGTTTCATTGAGGAAAAGGCTTCAGTGAGTTGTTGTATCATCCTCCCTTTGGTCCGCTGGGTAGTCAGTCTTTCTGTGCATTGCAGCCAAATCTTGACTGTAGCAAGCTGCTGGCCATGGAGGGTATTATGTGGAGTGAAATGAGAGGTCAGAGGTGAGACTTTCAAATTAGGAACCATTCAAAAGTGGCAGGCAAACTGATGTGAAACTAGGTTGCAGTACTTCAGCTGTTCATGAGACAACACTATACTGATTTTTAGATTATAGCATTAGCAACTATAGAACACCTTAATTAAAATAACCTGAAATATTTCTAAATTACTTGTTTGTGACCTTTGTAGTAACATGTCTTTTTAAACCTGTTTATGAAATCCATACTGACCAAAAAGATGTTTATCAAGTATGTGTCATCTTTATACAGATATGAGTTATGTGTCCCTTGGCTTTGTAAGGCAAAGTTAAAAGGGAAAGATGATAATAGCAAGTGAAGAATGTTCAAAATGTTTATGCAAAGCTTTTCCCAGCTGTTATCTTATCTATGAATCCCTTTGTCACTTCCTTGCAATTTCACTTGTACAGGAAAGCCTAATAAGGACTACTTCCTTCCGTCCTTCCTTCCATCCTTGTGTGCCTCTGTTATAATTTTGTCTGATGTAGAAACCATTTGATTAGGCTGTTGTGCTCATTTGTTTATTTGTTAACTGAATGGCAAACTTAGAACAACTGTAAGATAGTCTGCAGGTAGAAGCCCTATCCTGTGAAAAGTCTTTAGGCTGAAGAAAGCCTAAGTTAGACCAAAGTTAGTTGACCTCTGTGTGTGAGCAGAGACACATACATATGATGAAGCGGGTCTCTTTTGGTGTTTCAGGACCTGAAATGTTTGTGTAGCAGTGATGTTTCCATTAAAATATTTTTAAAAATAATAGGAACCAGGTATACATTTAGTATACTGACAGCAGTTAATCCTGTTGTTCTGATCCGTTTTGCTCAATAGCAAATTTCAAGAGCAGTACATTATGCAGTCAGCCAGGGAGCATTTATTTCCAGTTAGTTGCTAAAGAGGAAAAGACATTTGCATTAATGATTGACGCTCTTATTAATGTATTGATAGGTCTCCAGGATTATGAAGCAGCTCTCAAGATTGATCCTAAAAATAAAACCATAGAAAAAGATGCAGAGAAGATTCGACACACAATTCAGGGAACAGTGCAAAATTCTTAAAAATAAAAAAGGACCTTTTTGTGCCTTTTGGGGGCCTCAGAAGGAGCCTTAGTTCATGTTCTCTTCAGTATGTTGCTAACTAGATTTTTTTTGTTTCACTTGGAATACCTACTGAATTTATAAAATACTGGATATGAGTAGTTATTTTTTGGCAAGCATGGTTCTATAACAAATACGATTAGATATACTGCGTATCGTTTTGATACAAGGTTGTCAAGTTTTTTTTCTGTGCTGTGTGTTGGGCTAAAGAATAAAACATACCTTTTGTACTTGATTTGAAGTTACCTACAGCCAAATAAATTACTTGTCTGGAAGTATCTACTGAATGTAGACAGTGAGTTTTCAAACATCTTCAGTAGTTCCCTGTAGTCAGCACAAAACTTCTCTTCCTGTTCTTCACCAAAGACAAAACAGTTATCTGTGCTTGGATACTAGTGAAAGTATCTGCTGTGAAGTCTATGTGAAGTATAAGTTTTGTAATTTCATACATTTTATATGGATTTGCACTAGGAAATATTACTTTATTTTTAATAAATCTAACATGGATGGTGGTCTGAATTTTTGTGCCTGTTGAGCACTCGCAATTCCTGCTGCAGTCTGAAGGCTCTTCTCTTTTTTATGTGCTTTCCTCTTTTCTTTGTGCTTGTAGAGCTTGGTATATCTGAAACTAAGACAGTGAATTCATACACTGTAATTCAGGCACCCAGTTTAGATAACCTCCACCTGAAATCATGAGGTAAATTTTATGTAGCATAGAATATTCTTTTTTAGCAGCCATGTTTTGTAAATATTTGCAGACTATTTTGTATCATTTGTTTGGGCTGACCAAGCAAGGGAATTGAGAAAGAATGTACAAATGTATATGTAGATAAGATATTCTGTGCAATTTTCATGCTGTTGAAACAAGGAGGGGGTGGCAGGTGTTGCTTCCAGATGTTTGACCTAGAGCCTTGGGAGTTGTGCTGAGCTGAGTCAGAAATGCCGGGGGTAGCTGCCATCTTATCTGCAGATACTGAATTGCAGGGCAGGGAGGTGTGAATGCTTTGTTCATGGCAGTTGAAAGGAGGGCAGTGCCTCAGTTAAGTGTAATACTACACTTGCCAAAATATGGTAACTTTCTTTCAGGTGAGTACTGAGGAGAAGCGAGACTTAAGATAAGGAGTCACTGTTGAGAGGAGGAAGATGAAAGAAGCAGGTTCTGTTTTTGAGTCTCTAATTCTCTGGTTTGGAGTCTGTTAGAATAACCTGTGTACATTACACAATATATACATCAATATACAATATTGATAAGTTATATTATTGATAAGTTATACAATACTTTGTATTGTACTGATCTGTGATAGCTACTTAAGGCTGTTTCTGATGTAGGCAGGCGCCTTTTTCTACTGCTGTGAAATAGACACAGTTCCCTTACGAGAGCCTGCAGAATCGAATGTACTTGGTGGTACAGATAACACCAGCCTGTCTGGTTTGGCTACGTGGGGAACAAATGGAGTAAAACTGATCTCAACACCTGAGCTTGTGCTGTGTATACCACATCAAAGTCAGTTTTGGTAGGCTGATACTTAGTGTCCTGGGATGTAGCAGTGCAGAGTTTTAAAATCAGAAAATAATTTGAACGTAACCATTCCAGGAAACGACTCCTGCATTTGACTCTTCCTACAGATTTGAGTTACACATATGATAGGTTTCAAAAGTTTTATTTTTGCAGTTTAGTTTTGACTCGGAGAAGCGCGTCATTAATGTGCTACATCTTTTTGGGTATGTTTTACTCACAGCAGCAAACAAAACAACTGAAATATTTGGCTGTTATTCCCAGAACAACTGAAACAACAAAGTCAGAGTTCTTAAAGCAAAGCGTCTGGTCTGTGAGAGAACGGACTTGTTTGTTACAAAGTATGCTGCAAGTTGGGGTAGTCATAAACCCTACTTCTGTCAAAGGCAGTATTTCAATAACTGTCTTGAGATGATCCACAAGTGAGTAAGTGTTCTGGAAATGTTTGATCCTGGGGATGATACGTATGGGGCAGCATCTATGCAGTAGGTACTGCAGCGTTGTATTCGTATGAGGCTGTTTCAAACAGCAAAACCTGAGGCTTTGCCAAAGAACTGCTGGTCAGGAGTATGCTGGGCTCCAGCATGCAGGAGGACATGGGATTCCAGGGGTTTGTGTGGGGAGGAGGATGAGGAGATGGTTTTTTTCTTGGTGATTGAGGCATTTTCCCAGCAGAAGTCATCTTGCCCTGCTAAAGAAGCGAATTTTGCTCAGCCTTTCACATACTGGGGCAGAACATCTCACATTTGTTCATGTTTGTGGTCAGAGTGTTGTGCAAGGCATGTAGTGAAATACCCGGGTGCAGCAGGGAGCTGCACACTGCTTGCTTCTGATCTGTAGTCAGCTGGGGGCAGGGAGAAATGAACTCGTGTTGAGATGTAGTAGCAAAGCTTGACGTGGCATTAATTTCTGCATCAGCGATAAGCTTTTGAGTATACGTGCCTTAATGTGTGACAGGAGCAGTAAGGGCGATAAGAAAATACGTGTAAGAATAAGGCGATGTGGTTGTTACGTTTCGCTTTTGGCTCTTCCAATCTGTCAGAGGCTTGCCCGAAATAGGGCTCCCGTTCACCCCCTTTCTCAGTGCGAGCGGCGCGGTGCAGTCGCCCAGGAGCGCTGTCCCTTCGCCCGGGGCTCCGGGGATGAACCTCCAAAGGCCGGGCTGCTCCGCGGCCCCGCGCCAAGCTCGGCGGTTCCGCTGCGGCCACGGTGCGCGGCGCGGCGTCGCCATAGCAGCCGTGGGCCGGCGGGGCGGGGCCGGGCGCGCGGCGCGGTGCGCTTCGGGCGCTGTAGTCGG
>NW_024884466.1:0-39454 GCF_019232065.1 Centrocercus urophasianus | reverse complement strand
GGGGGGGGGCGCTCTCTTGCTGCCTGGCAGTGGGTGCTGGAGGGTGCTTTCCTAGCTGTTCCAAGCTTTTCAGGTAGCATGGGGTACTGCAAATGTTTCAAGCCACCCGGTGGTTGCCTCCACCATGGTGAGCACATAATGTTTACCATAGCGAGATCGTGGCAAGGTGATATAATCAACCTGCCATGCCTCTCCATGTTTATGCTTTTGCCATCGCCCTTCCTCCCAGAGAGGTTTCATCCTCTTGGCTTGTTTAATTGTGGCGCATGTGTCACAGTCATGGATAACCTGTGTAATAGCGTCCATAGTTAAGTCCACCCCTCGGTCTCTAGCCCATTTGTATGTTGCACCTCAGCGTGGATGACCTGAGGTCTCATGGGCCCACCGAGCTAGAAATAATTCACTCTTGTGTTGCTAGTCCAAGTCTATTTGAGCCACCTTAATTCTGGCAGCTCGGTCTACCTGATGGTTATTTTCCTGTTCTTCAGTAGCCCGACTCTTGGGCACATGAGCATCTACATGGCGCACCTTCACAACCATATTCTTTGTTCGGGCAGCAATATCTTTCCACAGTTCAGCAGCCCAAATAGGTTTACCCCTTCTTTGCCAGTTATTTTGCTCCCACTGCTGTAACCACCCCCATAAGGCATTCGCTACCATCCATGAGTCAGTGTAAAGATAGAGCATTGGCCACCTCTCCCGTTCAGCAACATCTAAGGCCAGTTGGACAGCCTTTACCTCTGCAAATTGGCTCGATTCTCCTTTCCCTTCAGTGGCCTCTGCAACTTGTCGTGTGGGGCTCCACACAGCAGATTTCCATCTGCGATGCTTTCCCACAATACGACACGATCCATCTGTGAACAGGGCATATTTCCTTTCATTCTCTGGTAGTTCACTGTATGGTGGGGCTTCTTTAGCACGTGATACTTCTTCTCCTGGTGGTGTTCCAAACTTTTTACCTTCAGGCCAGTCCATGATTACCTCTGGGATTCCTGGACGGCTGAGGTTCCCCATCCGCGCTCGCTGCATAATCAACGCAACCTACTTACTCCAAGTAGCATCAGTAGCATGATGGATGGAGGGAACCTTTCCCTTGAACATCCAGTTCAGCACTGGCAGTCGAGGTGCCAGAAGAAGCTGTGTTTCAGTACCGACTACTTCGGAAGCAGCCCGAACCCCCTCATATGCAGCTAAGATCTCCTTCTCAGTTGGAGTGTAGCCCTCTTCCGACCCTCTGTACGCCCGACTCCAGAATCCCAGGGGTCGGCCTCGGGTCTCTCCTGAGGCTCTTTGCCACAAACTCCAAGTGGGACCTTTCTCTCCAGCAGCAGTGTAGATGATGTTCTTTTCATCCTGTTCCGTCCGTACTGGCCCCAGGACCACTTCACGGGCTATCTCTTGTTTAATCTGCTCATAAGCCTGCTGCTGCTCTGGGCCCCATGTAAACTCAGTCTTCATTCGCGTCACATGATAAAGTGGGCTTACAATGAGGCTGTAGTTTGGAACATGCATTCTCCAAAAGCCCACTACACCCAGAAAAGATTGTGTCTCTTTCTTATTACTGGGGGGAGACATGGCAGGGATTTTGTTGATCACATCTGTCGGGATGTGACGACGGCCATCTTGCCACTTTATGCCTAGGAACTGAATTTCCTGGGCAGGTCCTTTCACTTTGCTTCGCTTAATAGTGAAACCAGCACGGAGAAGGATCTGGATTATTTGCTCTCCTTTCTCAAAAACTTCCTTTGCTGTGTTGCCCCACACAATGATATCATCAATGTACTGTAAGTGCTCAGGAGCACCTCCCTGTTCCAGAGCGGCTTGGATCAGCCCATGGCAAATGGTTGGGCTATGTTTCCACCCCTGGGGCAAACAGTTCCAGGTATACTGAATGCCCCTCCAGGTGAAAGCAAACTGTGGCCTACATTCTTTGGCCAAACGAATGGAGAAAATGGCATTAGCAATGTCAGTGTTGCCATACCATTTGGCTGCTTTTGACTCCGGTTCATACTGGAGTTCTAACATATCAGGCACAGCAGCATTCAGTGGGGGTGTGACTTCATTCAGGCCACGGTAATCTACCGTCAGCCTCCATTCTCCACTGGCTTTATGCACTGGCCATATGGGGCTGTTGAAAGGTGAGTGAGTTTTGCTGATCACTCCTTGACTCTCCCGTTCACAAATCAACCTATGAATGGGGAGCAAGGAATCCCTGTTGGTGCGGTACTGACGCCTGTGCACCATTTTTCTAGCTATTGGTACCTGTTGCTCTTCCACTCGTAGCAACCCCACAACAGACAGATCTTGTGATAGGCCAGGCAGAGCAGACAACTGCTTAACACCTTCTGTGTCTACAGCAGCAATTCCAAAAGCCCATCGATACCCTTTGGGATCCTTAAAATATCCCCTTCTGAGGTAATCAATACCAAGTATACATGGATCCTCTGGACCAGTCACAATAGGGTGCTTTTGCCAGTCTTTACCAGTGAGGCTGATTTCGGCCTCCAACACAGTCAGTTCTTGGGAACCTCCTGTCACCCCATGAATATTAATTGATTTTGTCCCTTGGTGACTCGAGGGCATTAGAGTGCACTGTGCACCAGTGTCCACCAGGGCCTTATATTTCTGTGGTTCTGATGTGCCAGGCCATCTAATCCACACAGTCCAATATACTCTATTATCCCTTTCCTCCCCCTGGCTGGGGGCAGGGCCCCTCTATTTGTTACCTCCGTTGTCTGCATCAACTGGAGCAATCACCTTTCTGGAGAAGTTCTCCTTGGTGGTTGATTTGCCTTGTAATTCTTTTACCCGTGCTTGAAGTGCAGGAGTAGGTTGCTTATGCCACTTCTTCATATCTTCTCCATGGTCGCGTAGGTAATGCCACAAGGCAAAACGTGACGTAGTCTTACTGTTGTCACTTGCTCGAGCAGGAGGACGTCTTCTTTTGATAGCTGAGACGTTGGATGACACCGGCTGGGAGGAAACCAAGTTGATCACTCCCTCCAGTAGGCTGTCTTGGGAATTCTGATCTCCATTGGATGTATCTGTTACCACCATGGATCCATTAGCATTAGGCACGGTAGACAGGTTGTCTATGATACCTTCTTGCTTGCTCTCCATTCTGCTCATCTTTTCAGCTACCTTTGCAATGGCTGAAACACAAACTCGTAGAGGGCTTAAATGTAACTCAAAGTCTTGAAGTTTATTAACCAACTCATTTATAAGGGGTCTTCTTTCCCCTCTACCATACATTGCTGCAAATGTACTGGCATACCTCTCTGGTGCAGTCTTTGTGAATGTGCGCCACATGTTTGGTGTACACCTGACTCTCTCAGGATCATGCTCTTGGTCTGGCTCATCAGGAATGAAATTGGGGCTATGTAGCATTTCCACCACAGCATATTCTCTCAAATAACTGATGGGGCCTTTTTCTATATCAGCCCATTTCTTCTTCTCAGGCATCAGATCGTCTTTGAAGGGGTATCTTTCTTTTACAGCTAACAACATCCTCTTCCAGAGGGTGAAGGCCTGGTTCTGGCATGTACCAATGCCTCTGTCAATGGCTGAGTCCCTAGCAATGCCACCCAGTTGGAGAGCTTCTCTACTATTTAGCCACACACTGTTGGCCCTATTGTCCCAACATCGAAGTAGCCAAGTGGCAATAGGCTCATTTGGGTGACGTGAGAAGTCTTTTCTCAGACTTCGAATTTCATTCATTTTCAGAGATCAGTCAACAAGGGTAACAATATCTTGCTCACCTCTTCCTCTGTCAGGACTTCTTGTTGCCCTCGTAGGCGTTGGTGACTGTGGTC
This sequence comes from Centrocercus urophasianus, assembly GCF_019232065.1. Classification (NCBI taxonomy): domain Eukaryota; kingdom Metazoa; phylum Chordata; class Aves; order Galliformes; family Phasianidae; genus Centrocercus; species Centrocercus urophasianus. Next base: position 35,642 of record NW_024884466.1, on the reverse strand, counting down.
TTACTGAGGGCCCCTCCCCTGGACTCAGGGGTGCTTCACTTAGACCTCGGAGCCACTCCTCTGGACCTCTTTCCTCCTCTTTCTTCTGTTCTGGACATTAGGAAGTATTACTTTTCAGAAAGGGTGGTCAGGCACTGGAATGAACTGCCCAGGGAGGTGATGGAGTCACCAAGCCTGGGGGTGTTCAAGGAAATGCTGGATGTTGTGTTGAGGGACATGGTTTAGTGGGAGCTATTGGGAATAGGTGAACGGTTGGACTGGATGATCTTTTAGGTCTTTTCCAACCTTGGTGATTCTATGATTCAATGATTCTATGATTCTAACTGAGTTGAGATTCATTTCGTTTTCTGTCCTCTTACAGGGGCGACTGACATCAATTGTGGTGCCTCCTGTGGTTGATCAGGTTGGTCAGTTCCAATGCTCTCAACCTCTAGCTCTGCTTGGAGTCTGTCATGTTCTGCTATGAGAGTAGTTAGTTCAGATTGGAGCGTGTCTCGCTCAGTCTGGAGGGTGTCGAGTTTGTATTGGAGAGAGTCTCGCTCGAATTCGAAGGCATCTCGTTGAGATTGGAGATTCCTTCTCTCAGCTTGGAGATTCTCCCCTTCGACTTCGAGACTCTCTCTTTGTATTTGGAGACTCTGTTTCTCAACTAGGAGACTCTCTCTCTGGACCTGGAGATTCTCCCTCTCGGCTCGGAGTCTCTCCTGTAAACTCTCCTTTTCAGCCTGGAGACTCTATCTTTGGGATTGCAGGGAGTCTCTCTCGATTTGGAGGGCATCTCTCTCAGACTTGAGGATATCCCTCTCAGCTCTCAGACACTCTCTCTCAGTTTCACAAACTCTCTCCCGTTTTGGGATACTATTGAATAAGGCCCGATAAGCATTAGCCAGGCCCCAAATCATTTGTGCCTCTTCAGATCTGCCTGAGCCTCAACATTCCTGTCTCAAAAAAATGCTTAAGCTTTCAGGGTCTTTCAGGTGTTCAGGAGTAAAGTTCCATGACACCGAAGATGGCCATCTCTCTAAAATCTCTCCCAAGCCTCTCCACACTCCCTGTCATTCAGTATTCTCTGGTTTTGGGGAAGGCTTCCTCAAAATACAATAAATACAAAAACTGACTGAAATAATAAACAGTAAATTCAGGGAGATTAACAATGCGATCAGGTGAGCATTCAAAAACTGCATAAAGGATTCAAAGGAGAGACTGGGAACCCGTTTAAAAATCCCAAGTTCTGTGAAATTAGCAGATCCCTCTGCAAACAGGTTTAAAAGAGAAAGTGAAATCATTTTTTTTCTCTTTACGGGAGCAAGATAGCAGTGCTCAAAGTTTACAAATATCCCAGAACATTGGCAGTCCGCCTAGACTTTCAAGGTCAAGTTTTCAGTGAGCACCGGTGAAAAAGATAAACTTTCCCAACGAAGCTCTCCGAGAGCAGAGAGAGATTTGTTCTAAAAAGCTAAAAAACAGCCTTTGCCCGCATTCTCCACCAAGAATGTCAACGGTTTACGGGCTGGTTCGGCCCAGTTCCGTGACGAGTGGGGAGGAGGGATCCACAGATCCACGCCTCCGGAAAAAAAGGAAACAGGGGACCCCAAAATAATTAAAAAACAGCAGCATCGATCTGAGGAGAAACAAACTAATTTACTAAGTATATTATCGGAATGCAAGATAACACACTATAATACAATATAATCAGAATTGAAGCTAATAAATCAAATATAATGAGAGAGAGAGAGAGAATGTCCGAAAGGTGGATAGGCCTCAGCACAACGCTGAGGTGAGATGCGCAGTCCAGTTGAGCAGCAGGGAGACGGGAGCAGCGCCCACAACGAAGGGCAGGCGAGAAAAAGCCCATCAGGTGACCTTGCGAGGAGTTAAACCTCCTCTCGCTGACCGCAAGGTCCCCTGGGGAATGTAGTTCTTCTTCTCTTCAGGGCAGGTACCCAGGACTTGAGCATTGACAGTTAAAATCCCAGTGCCCCACATGATGTTATGATGTGGAATACCGAAAGCCAAAAATCACAAAACCATGACATAGATGTAATTAATCCAATCTACATTTTTGTTAATCATTACCCACCAAAACAGTGACTCAAACCCTGCAACAATTTGATTGCTTGCCTTAAATTCACCAGGGACACCCCTAGGCACCCCAATTGGATCTATATATATTGAGTCATCAAGTGATACCCCTAAGCTACTTTTGTTTCTTCCAAGATTTTGGGAGACTCCTTTTTCAAATGCCAGGGTGAATGGTATAACTAATTGAACAAGTGCACAGGTGCCTCCCCAATTGGATGGGAGAGTGGACCGTAAGGCCTTCCCCCGCAATACCACCAGAGATCCGCCCTGGGGATTCCTAATCTGGAATAATTCCCTGCCAAATCTTTCGTAACATTCAAGACATCACTGCATAGGGAAAAGTTCCCTATAAGCCTGGTAGCCTTCACACCCTGCCGTGAGAGGCAGGCTGTATGGTTACCTATGGCTGTGGAGAATGCAGGAGGGATCTGGACATCTGTCTCAGTGTCATGGTTTTATGATTTTTGGTCATCAGTATTCCACACCATAACATCACACCAAAAAAAAAAGCTTTCTGTAGTGAAACTTATTCTTAAAGGGCTGCATGCTGCTGCCTCTTCTTTCCTAATGCTCAAAACGTACTGGGCATTAATTAAGCTTGCCACCTTGCTCTATGGAGCAATCCGCATATACAATCAAATGAAAACATGGGTGGAAATATGGACCTGGCATGTTCGTACAATGTGGCTTACAATTCCGGAGACAGCTGCCAATTTTACGGGACTGGGATTTTTTAAGGTTTCCAGTCTCACCTTTCAGCCTGCAATGCAGTTTTTGAATGAACACCTAGTCGCATTACTAATCTCCCTGAATGTATTGCTCATCATTTCGCTCAGTATTAGTATTTATTATATTTTGAGGATGTCCTCCCCAAAACCAGAGAATACTGAGTGGCAGGGAGTGTGGAGAGGTCTGGGAAAGACTATAGACAGATGGAAATCTTCAGTCTCATGGAACTTTACTCCAGAACACCTGAAAGACCCCGAGAGTCTAAACAGCTATTTAAGGCAGGAATGTTGCGGCTTGGGCAGTTCTGAGGAGGCACATATGATTTGGGGCCTGGCTAATGCTTATTGGGCCTTATTCAATACTATCCTGGAGAGAGAGAGCTTCTGAAATTGAAAGGGAGAGTCTCAGGGAAACAGTTCAAAATGAGCGAGAGAGTCTCCTGCTCCAGAGGAAAAACCTCCGATCTGAGAGAGATGCCCTCCGAATTGAGAGAGACTCCCTGCAATCCAAACTCGACAATCTTCAATCTCAACAACACACCCTCCAATCTGAGCTAGATACTGTCATAATCGAACGAAACAAGCTCCAAGCTGAACTGGAGGATGAGAGCATTGGAACCGACCAACCTGATCAACCACAGGAGGCACCACAATTGATGTCAGTTGCCCCTGTAAGAGGACGGAAAACAAAGCGAATCTCGACTCAGTTAGAAGAGAAGAAAGAGGAGGAAAGAGGTCCAGAGGAGTGGCTCCGAGGTCCAAGAGAAGCACCTCTGAGTCCAGGGGAGGGGCCCTCAGTAAGACCACGGTCACCAACGCCTACGAGGGCAAGAAGTCCTGGAAGAGCAAGAGGTGAGCAAGATCTTGTTACCTTTGTTGATCGATCTCTGAAAATGAATGAAATTCGAAGTCTGAGAAAAGACTTCTCACGCCACCCAAATGAGCCTATTGCTACTTGGTTACTTCGATGCTGGGACAATGGGGCCAACAGTGTGTGGCTAGATAGAAGAGAAGCTCTCCAACTGGGTGGCATTGCTAGGGACTCAGCCATCGACAGAGGTATTAGTACATGCCAGAACCAGGCCTTCACCCTCTGGAAGAGGATGTTGTTAGCTGTAAAAGAAAGATACCCCTTCAAAGACGATCTGATGCCCGAGAAGAAGAAATGGGCTGATATGGAAGAAGGCATCCGTTATTTGAGAGAATGTGCTGTGGTGGGAAAACTACATAGCCCCGATTTCATTCCTGATGAGCCAGACCAAGAGCATGATCCTGAGAGAGCCAGGTGTACACCAAATATGTGGCGTACATTCACAAAGACTGCACCAGAAAGGTACGCCAGTACATTTGCAGCTATGTATGGTAGAGGGGAAAGAAGACCCCTTATAAATGAGTTGGTTAATAAACTTCAAGACTTTGAGTTACATTTAAGCCCTCTACGAGCTTGTGTTTCAGCCATTGAAAAAGTAGCTGAAAAGCTGGACAGAATGGAGAACAAACAAGAAGATATAATAGATAAACTATCAATTGTGCCTGATGCCGATGAATACATGGTGGTAACAGATACATCCAATGAGGAACAGAATTCCCAAAACAGCCTACTTGACGGGCTAACCAACTTGATTTCCTCCCAGTCAGTGTCATCCAACGTCTCAGCTATCAAAAGAAGACGTCCTCCTGCTCGAACAAGTGACAACAGTAAGACCACGTCACGTTTTGCCTTGTGGCATTACCTACGCGAACATGGAGAAGATATGAAGAAGTGGCATAAGCAACCTACTCCTGCACTTCAAGCACGGGTAAAAGAATTACAAGGCAAATCAACCACCAAGGAGAACTTCTCCAGAAAGGTGATTGCTCCAGTTGATGCAGACAACGGAGGTAACAAATAGAGGGGCCCTGCCCCCAGTCAGGGGGGGAAAGGGATAATAGAGTGTATTGGACTGTGTGGATTAGATGGCCTGGCACATCAGAACCACAGAAATATAAGGCCCTGGTGGATACTGGTGCACAGTGCACTCTAATGCCCTCGAGTCACCAAGGGACAAAATCAATTAATATTCATGAGGTGACAGGAGGTTCCCAAGAACTGACTATCTTGGAGGCCGAAATCAGCCTCACTGGTAAAGACTGGCAAAAGCACCCTATTGTGACTGGTCCAGAGGATCCATGTATACTTGGTATTGATTACCTCAGAAGGGGATATTTTAAGGATCCCAAAGGGTATCGATGGGCTTTTGGAATAGCTGCTGTAGACACAGAAGGTGTTAAGCAGTTATCTTTTTGCCTGGCCTATCAGAAGATCGGTCTGTTGTGGGGCTGCTACGAGTGGAAGAGCAACAGGTACCGATAGCTACAAAAATGGTGCACAGACGGCAGTACCGCACCAACAGGGATTCCTTGCTCCCCATTCATAAGTTAATTCGTCAATTAGACAATCAGGGAGTGATCAGCAAAACTCACTCGCCTTTTAACAGCCCCATATGGCCAGTGCGTAAAGCCAGTGGAGAATGGAGGCTGACGGTGGACTACCGTGGCCTGAATGAAGTCACACCCCCACTGAGTGCTGCTGTGCCAGATATGTTAGAACTCCAATACGAACTGGAGTCAAAAGCAGCTAAGTGGTATGCCACAACTGACAGTGCTAACGCCTTTTTCTCCATTCCTTTGGCCAAAGAATGTAGGCCACAGTTTGCTTTCACCTGGAGGGGCATTCAGTATACCTGGAACTGTTTGCCCCAGGGGTGGAAACATAGTCCAACCATCTGTCATGGGTTGATCCAAGCTGCACTGGAACAGGGAGGTGCTCCTGAGCACTTACAGTACATTGATGACATCATTGTGTGGGGCAACACAGCAAAGGAAGTTTTTGAGAAAGGAGAGCAAATAATCCAGATCCTTCTCTGTGCTGGTTTCACTATTAAGCGATGCAAAGTGAAAGGACCAGCCAAGGAAATTCAGTTCCTAGGCATAAAGTGGCAAGATGGCCGTCGTCACATCCTGACAGATGTGATCAACAAAATCACTGCCATGTCTCCGCCCAGTAATAAGAAAGAGACACAATCTTTTCTGGGTGTAGTGGGCTTTTGGAGAATGCATGTTCCAAACTACAGCCTCATTATAAGCCCACTTTATCAGGTGACACGGAAGAAGAATGATTTTGTGTGGGGCCCAGAGCAGCAGCAGGCTTATGAGCAGATTAAACAAGAGAACCTGGGGTCGGTACGGATGGAACAGGATGAAAAGAACATCATCTACACTGCTGCTGGAGAGAAAGGCCCCACTTGGAGTTTGCGGCAAAGAGCCTCAGGAGAGACCCAAGGCCGACCCCTGGGATTCTGGAGTCGTGCGTACAGAGGGTCGGAAGAGGGCTACACTCCAACTGAGAAGGAGATCTTAGCTGCATATGAGGGGGTTCGGGCTGCTTCCAAAGTAGTCAGTACGGAAACACACCTTCTTCTGGCACCTCGACTGCCAGTGCTGAACTGGATGTTCAAGGGAAAGGTTCCTTCCACCCATCATGCTACTGATGCTACTTGGAGTAAGTGGATTGCACTGGTTACACAACGAGCACAGATGGGGAACCTCAGCCGTCCAGGAATCCTAGAAGTCATCATGGACTGGCCCGAAGGTAAAAAGTTTGGAACACCACCAGCAGAAGAGGTATCTCATGCTAAAGAAGCCCCACCATACAATGAACTACCAGAGAATGAAAAGAAATATGCCCTATTCCCAGGTGGATCGTGTTGTATTGTGGGAAAGCATCGCAGATGGAAATCTGCTGTGTGGAGCCCCACACGACAAGTTGCAGAGGCCACCGAAGGGAAAGGAGAATCGAGACAACTTGCAGAGGTAAAGGCTGTCCAACTGGCCTTAGATGTCGCTGAATGGGAGAGGTGGCCGATGCTCTATCTTTACACTGATTCCTGGATGGTAGCATATGCCTTATGGGGGTGGTTACAGCAGTGGGAGCAAAATAATTGGCAAAGAAAGGGCAAGCCTATTTGGGCTGCTGACCTATGGAAAGATATTGCTGCCCGAACAAAAAATATGGTTATAAAGGTGCGTCATGTAGATGCTCATGTGCCCAAGAGTAGAGCTACAGAAGATCAGCGAAATAACCATCAGGTAGACCAAGCTGCCAGAATTGAGGTGGCTCAAATAGACCTGGACTGGCAGAACAAGGGTGAGTTATTTCTGGCTCGGTGGGCCCATGAGACCTCAGGTCATCAAGGGAGAGATGCACCAGCCTCTGGTAAGATCGAACGCTACAACGGGTTGTTAAAAACCATGTTGAAAGCAACGGGTGGCGGAACATTTTAACACTGGGAGAAGCATTTGGCAGAAGCCACCTGGCTGGTTAACACCAGAGGATCAATCAGTCGAGATGGTCCTACCCAATCCAGCTCCCTGCATATTGTAGAGGGAGATAAGGTCCCTGTAGTACATGTAAAGAACATGTTAGGAAAAGCAGTTTGGCTTTTTCCTGTTTCTGGGAAGGGCAAACCTCTTCGCGGAACTGTCTTTGCCCAGGGACCTGGGTCCACCTGGTGGGTGATGCAGAAAAACGGGGATGTTCAGTGTGTACCACAAGGGAATTTGATGTTGGGGGAGTGCAGTCTGTAATCCCATGTGTTAAGCATGATGTAGTGATGTAGAATAAGGGGTGGAATGTCATGGTTTTATGATTTTTGGTCATCAGTATTCCACACCATAACATCATGTAATGCACTGGGGGTGGGGTTTGATATCTGCCGAATGTTCGTCCGTCGGAGAAGAAGTACATTTCCCCAGGAGGCTTTGCGGTCAGCAAGGGGATATAACTCCATGCAAGGTCACCTGATTTCTCTTCTTCGCTATCTGCGCTTCGCCATCTGCACTTCGCCGTCTGTACTTCAGTCACTCAACTGGACTGCACTTCTCACCCCAGCATTGTGGTGAGGTCTATACAATTCAAACAGACTCTCTCTCTCTCTCTCATTGTATTTTACTAATACTATATTTAGTAAAATCATTTGTTCCACCTCAGATCAGTGCTGTTGTTTTCAAGTATTTTGGGGTCCCCTGCTTCCCCTTTCCCAGAGGCGCGGATCCGCAGATCCCTCCGCCCTGCTGGTCACGGAACTGGGCCGGACCAGCCCATAAACCGTTGACACTCAGACATTGGAGGGTAGAAGAGAGAGAGAGAGATTTGCAGGCTTCATTTCCCCAGGCAGTTTTCTCCTGGTACAGGGCAATTATGCATTGCATCCCCTGGGGATCCTTGGTCCATCCCAGAGAAAAGGGCACCACATGAGCTATAGGTCATCCAGATGCACAAGCATAGCAGTTGCTATGGTTGAGACTCTGGACAGTATACTTAATCCATTCTACCCAAGCATTAACATCCCCATATCCTGTTTCAATTTCAAATGTTTGTCTAAGATCTTTTATCTCTTTAACTGTCACAATTGTGGGGTTTTTAGGAATATTTTTCACCCCCTCATTGAGTTTTTCCTCATTCTGGACACTCGGGGTGTCATCCGGGAGTATATCCCATATGGCTATCTGGAATCTAGCTGTTGGAGCTTTTCCACGTATGTCTATCCCAAGGCCAAATGTGGTATTAACAAGATTATCAGCCTTGTTAATTGTTATTGTCACTGGGTTGCATTGTAAGGGCTGACAGTTTGGTTGGGCAGTTCCTTTAAAGATGCTTATTCAATCTTTTAATGTATGTGCCCATGGAGCATCAAATATCCCAGGTATATATGTCCAACCTCGATAGGTGGTTGTCCACCGTACATTATTCCATCCATTACAAGGGAATCCCTTATTCATACCCGGTTCAGGACAGAGATATTTATTTTCATTACTTAGTTGTCGTTGAGTATTTAAACTTCCACAGGCTATTACCTGGCAAGCATCAAATGTGACAGTCTGGGGTACTTTATTTCTTGTAACATTTACCCAAATCTTAACAGGGTATCCCCCAATCCTCTCTGAAGGTCATCCTTTTTCCAAGCCATCACTTGACTAAGGCTTTCCCTAAAATAAGCTGTTATCAAGATCAAAACAACAAGTTGGTCCTTCCCCAGCATTGTTGTCAAACCTTATGTTTTCCTAATAATTACAAAGATAACAAATGGGATATACTCTGTTACAACAGTAAAAATTCTTTCTAGACATTAATTCTATACAGGCTATACTACTCCCCCACTTACATATGCTATTTATTTAATTACTTGAGAAGTTAAAGATTAGTTTAAAATGACTTTACAATTCCCTCCTCCTAATTCTTATCTTTAAAGGTTCTTCTGTGACAATGGCTTCCCATGCCTTAGTGCTAGTGGATGCTTTTTCCCGAGTGTAGTGAGTCCATCCCTTCTCAGCAGTTCTCACAGCTGTTTCAGTCATTAGAAGTACTTGAAACGGTCCTTCCCAGTCAGGCCGTAGATTTGTCTCCTTCCACGTCTTGATCAGGACCCAGTCCCCTGCTTGAAATGGATGAACTGGAAATTCTAAAGGTGGTGTCTGTGCTAATAGTCCTTGGATTCTGAGAGCTGATAAGGAGGATGATAACCCGAGTATATAGTTTTTAAGAAATGCATCTTTAGTTTCAAACTGTGGTATCTCATTTTTCTTTCCCAGATATGGCAATCCAAACAGCATTTCATATGGAGAAACCCCCACATCTTTTCTTGGTGCTGTCCTTATTCGGAGAAGTGCCAAGGGCAAACATTTGGTCCAAGGCAGTCGAGTCTCCAAGATTAACTTAGGTGTCTTTTTATGGTCTGATTCATCCATTCCACTTTCCCTGATGATGGAGGATGCCACGGGGTATGAAACTCACACTTAATCTCTAGAGTATGCATTAGTTTCCGTAAAATTTGTGATGTAAAATGACTACCTTGATCTGAATCAATGTGCTCTACTACTCCATATCTAGGGATTATTTGTTCCAAAATTACCTTGGTTACCATATTTGCAGTGGCGGATACTGATGGAAATGCTTCCACCCACCCAGTTAAGTGATCTACTAGAACCAGTAAGTATTTTACCCTACCCACTTTGGGAAGTTCTGTAAAGTCTACTTGAATACTTTGGAAAGGTCGAATCCCTGGCTCCCTTCCCCCTGCAGACTGACTACGAATGACCTTGTTATTTACCCTCTGGCATGTTGCACACCCTCTACAGACCTGTTTAGCCAGTGTATACATCCCTGCACATACATATTTCCTTAGTACAGCATCACACATAGCTTGTACTCCCCAGTGACTTCCTTGATGCAAGATGGTTAAAATTTCCCTTGTTACTGCCTTGTTTAACAATTCTCTCCCATCTGGAAGGATCCATCTCCCTTCAGATTCTATGGCCCCCAAATCCCTAAAAGTGTCTTTTTCTTTTTCACTGAATACCTGTCCTGGGGAAGGAGGAGGTATCTCAGGCACAAGATAGTTCATGATAATTTTTGACTGTGAAGCAGCTTCACGGGCTGTTTTATCCACTATTCGGTTTCCCTGAGCAATAATTGAATTCCCCTTCTGATGTCCTTTTACATGCACTACTGCAATTTCAGTGGGTAATAGTAAATTTTCCAGGATTTGTCTGATCAGTGCTTCATGAACCAATTCCTTTCCTTTACTATTGGTTAATCCTCGTTCCTCCCAAATTTTTCCAAAGGCATGTACCACTCCATACGCATATCTTGAGTCTGTGAATGTAGTTCCCTCCTCTCCTTTAAGGAGGTGAAGGGCTCGATTCAAGGCATATAATTCACATGTCTGAGCTGACTATTTATTAGGCAGCTGGCCCATCTCTCTTACCTCCCCTTCTGCCCCCTGTACTATGGCATACCCATTGTACCTTTTTCCATGCACCACCCTTGAGGATCCATCAATAAACAAAAGCTTTCCTTCACCAAGAGGAGCATCTTGCAGGTCAGGTCTTACTTTTGTCTGATATTCAATTAAATCCAGACAATTATGTTCTATATTTTCCTCTTTTTCTTCCCCCTTCCACAAGAAAGTGGCTGGGTTTAAGCAAGATTTAGTGATAAACACTAAATCATTTTTCTCCATCAAGATTACTTCATACTTCAGAATTCTAGAGTCAGTTAACCACCTCCCAGCTTTCTGAGTTAAAATGGTTTTCACCTGATGTGGACTCGTAACCACTAGTTGTCTCCCAAAAGTCAGTTTTCTGCTCTCCTCCACCAGGAGGGCAGTTGCTGCTACAGATTGGATACACTCTGGCCATCCCCGAGACACTGGATCCAGCAGTTTAGATAGGTAGGCCACTGGCTGGCGCTGATTTCCCCATTCCTGAGTTAGCACTCCCAAAGCTGCCCCTTTATCTACAGTGACAAATAATTGGAAGGGTTTATTTAAGGCAGGAAGAGCTAAGACTGGAGCAGTAATTAAACTTTGTTTTAGCTCTTTTATTAATTCCCTTTCCTCAACAGTCCATTCAAGGATGTTAGGCTCTCCATCTAATAATTTAAGATACAATCCTCTGGTTTTCTGAGCATATGACTCTATCCAGAGTCTGCAATATCCTACTACCCCTAGGAATTTCCTCAATTCCCTCTTTGTTCTGATCAAGGGTAGCTCAATAATTCCTTGAATCCTCTCTGGGGTTATTTTGCGCTTTCCCTCAGAGACTAGGTGTCCCAAATACCTAACTTCCTGTTTCCGCCTACTTTCAGGATCTTCCCATTCGAAGGCAAATATGTCTCTGCTTTCGTAATCCAGTGGAACAGACCAAAAGGCATCCTTTAAATCTATAACACTAAACCACCTGTTTTCATTTGGGATTTTACTCATCAAGGTACCAGGTTTCCTGACTGGTAAAATGGGGGTATTGAAGGGTGACATACACGGTTCCAACAATCCATCCCTTAGTAATCCCTGTATCACAGATTTAAGGCCAATACGTCCCTCAAATGGAATTGGGTATTGTCTCTGTCTTATAATCTCATATTTTTCTTGTAATTTTATTTTCAAAGGGGTTATTCTTAGCCCCCCTCTATTTCCTTCTTTTACCCAGACCACAGGGTCTATTTCTCTCTCATCTGCCTCAGTTAATATATTCATTGAGATAGTTATTCCGTCTTGGTGGGTTGCTATCTGAATTCCCAATTTCATCCTAAGATCTCTTCCCAGCAGGTTAGTCCCTGCATCAGGCACATACAATAGTTGTCCTGTTATAACCCTATCCCCCAGTTTTAATTCAGTATTTTCAAAAAGTGGTACTGTCATCCCAGTTCCCTCTACCCCTGTTATTCTTAGAGTCTCATTTGTCAGTTTGAGTCCTGACACCTTGTGGGCCAGTGATGATCGAGCTGCCCCAGTATCAACTAAAAACACAACCTCTTCCATCTCAGGTCCCACTCTCATATTTACCAGGGGCTCCTGGTGGGACCAAATTTTTGAAAGCCCCAGACTCCCCTATTCTGAATTCAAAGCTGCTAGTAACTTTTTCTCCTGCTTCCACTCAGGACAGTTTCTTTTTATGTGTCCTGGTTTACCGCATTTAAAACATTTCCCAGCACTTTGCTCCAACTGAGACCTTACTCGATATCTTTGGGATCCTTCCTCTCTTCGCTTCCCTCCAGGGCCCAATCTCCCTCCCATGTTCTTTTCTCCATTACCCATTTGGGTTTTTTTCACCACTTGTTCCACCATGGAAACCATTAACTTAGCCTTTTGTTTCTCTTTCTCATTTTCCCTTCTAACATACACTTTCTGAGCTTCTCGCAGTAACTCCTCCAGGGACTTCTCACTCCATCCTTCTATCTTCTGAAGCTTCTTTTGCACATCTGGCCACGCCTTAGTTACAAAATTAACTTTTAGGAGCCCTTGGGCTACAGGATCCTCAGGATTCATTCCTGAGTATTTTCTCATTCTGTCTCTAAGTCTTTCAAGAAATTCACTGGGGGATTCTTCCTTATTCTGCTGAACCTCAAATGCCTTGGTAAAATTCTGGGACTTGGGTACTGCCTCTCTAATCCCAGTGATTATTATGTCCCGCAAGTCTTTCATATTTTGCCGATGTTGTGGATTATTACTGTCCCAGTTAGGGTCTTCCACTGGATATTTTTGCTCTGCCGGTACCACCCCAGGACGCCCAGGTGGGTTATTCCTTTCCCACTCTTGCATAGCTGCCCGCCTAATCATACCTCTTTCCTCTCCTGTAAACAATATACCCATAATAGACATCATTTCCATCCATGAGTAGAAATTTGGCCCCAGAAATTGATCTAATTGCTCCGCTACTCCTGTAGGATCCTCAGTTAAGGATTTCATCTCCTTAAAATTCCTTACTTCGCCGCTAGTGAGTGGGGAATTTACATAGCCTATTTCCCCTTGTCCCAGTGGAACTTCCCGTAAGGGATACATGGGGAAGTTAATATGGTCAGTTTTAAGGAAGGGAAAATTTTCAATATCTTTTTTACATTGTTCTAATTCTTTCCTGAGCCCAGCATGCCTCCCTTTCTGTGAAATGACTCTACTCACTTCCTCATTTTCTCTTTCTGGGCCTACGGCTATTGCCCCCGGTTCTATATTGGGGTTATATGGGGGAGGTAAATTCTTTAGAGGGTCCCATTGATTAGTTGTCTTTTCTAATTCCTCCCCTTCCTGGTCCAGACTTTTCCTTACTACTAACAGACTGGCTTCTTGAATTCCTCCCTTGAAAAGGGGGTTTTATTCTTTGCATATGAATTCAAAATCTGACACACCCAATTTTCGTCAGATCCATATTCTGGCCAGAATATTGATTTTCCCTGTATTGGCTCTCTAGGCCATATCTGTACACAATATTTAAGCATCTTCTTCTTATTCTTGTCCCTAGTTTTGTGATCGTCTTTCCAATTCTAAAGCATTTTTCCCAAGGGGCTATCTTTAGGCACAATTTTGGGGACCCTTTTTCCCCTGTTCTTGGCAGCTCCTATTCCCCATCCCTCCGGAATGCTACTGTGAACTACCTAGCCCACAGGTTACCACACTCCGATTCTCGGATTTAGGGTCAATCCCTCTGAAGTATCTCACTCCGATTCTTGGATTAATAGGGGTGTACTGCTGGCACTTCATCAAGGGCACAGGGTACCATACACCAATAGCACCCTCCCGAGACTCTTCCTTTCACCAACACAGCCGCTTTGTCCGTCTCTGGCCGTGCCCCTCGAGGGACAGTGGAACCGCAAATCTGGACTCCGCACTCGCTTCGCACTGAAACTGCGTCTCAGTCACACACACTCACTCGAGTCTCCACCGAACCCCAAGGCAAGAATTAAATTCCTTTACCTTGGTCCGTGCATGAAGTTACCGGGTCGCAATGGCCAATACCTGTTCCTGCCTGCCCCTTGGCTTTCACAGAGCCCGTCCTTTATGTAACAGTCTCGGTTTTTTTATCGGCCGTCCCAAGGAGTCACCTCAGCACCCAGACAGGATCGCTGAAATCAGCGGGTGCACCTATCCTGTCCAGGGCAGTAGGGAAAATCCCAAAGAGGCGATAATAATCCCGGACAAGCCCCCAAATTGTTGGAAATACACAAATAATTTTTGTCAGGACAGTATCTCTGATAAAAGCAGAATTTATTTGCGATTGCAATGGCGGCCATCCTGTAAGTAGGAGCGCACCTGTGTACACAACATGACAGCCTCTATACCGTTTTCTTCACCCCCCCCTTGCCTTCTCCCCCTCCCCTGTTTCCCCAATGGCTGGGTACTCCAGGTTCACAATCTTATCAGAAGGCTTTACATTTGTTGTTTACTTGTTAATTGGTTTGTTATCTGGTGTCAGTCCTGTTGTCTCCAAGATGTCTCAACACCCTTCTTGTTCATACTGATATGGTGATTCTGTTCAGAGTCCTTGTTTAACAAAGAGTACGGAAGGGAGGTGCCCAATCTTCCTTAATACCTTCTTCAGGCACTCCCCGAGGCATGTAATGAATTGTCCTTTTAAATTACGCAGGATACTGTTGCAGTGTGTGTGACATATTCTCAATACTGGCTATACATAAGTTGTTACTAGCTTATATATACATATATACATATTACTTATATACCAAATATGTGTTGTTGGGGAAGATTTATCTAGGGGATTACCAATAAAATTCTATCAGAGAACCCCAATAATGAAGAAAGGCCCCTGAAAAGAACTATTAGTTCTAATAAATGACCCAAATAGTAGAGAGGCCATGAAATTAACAAAATTCTTATTTTGTTTCTGATGCAGAAACAACATTCAATTCTCACAATTCCCCCCTTTTTTTTTTTTTTATACACTGTTGATTTCTGCAAATTTTTGTTCTTTAAGGCATTATCTTATACATTTCCTTCTCTTCTTCACTTTCCTCGTTCCCCATTTCCTCTAATACCATCATTTTATTCGAATACAATGGTGGCTCCATTGGCGTTTGTTTTAATAGTGCTGTTTCAATCAATCGCTGTACCAGTCCTCTCACACAGGGAATGACAAAGCACCCAATAGTCACCAGGGCTCCTGCTACTGTAATCAGAGACATAAATATTGATATTTATTTCCATTTACCTTTCCATTACCTTTCCTTTCCATTTACCAAACCAGGAATCCGACCATCCAGTGATAGAGGTATCTACTCCTGAATTCTCTGCCAATTCATCAGCAAGAGTGGTAAGACCTTGCAGTGTCTTAGTTATTGTGCCGTCTGGAGCTGTGTTATTGGGAATGAAAGTACAACATGAGTACCTAACATTACACATACACCTCCTTTTTCTGCTAGCATTATATCTAGAGCAATCCCATTTTCCCAGGCCATCTTACTTGTGGCATCTAATTGTTCTGCAATTCCCTTAATGGCACTTTCTGTATAATTTATAAATCGCTGTTGATTATAATAAATTGTCAACGGTTTAGGGGCTGGTTCGGCCCGGTTCCGTGACGAGCGGGGAGGTGGGATCCACAGATCCACGCCTCCGGAAAAAAAGGAAACAGGGGACCCCAAAGTAATTAAAACAGCAGCATCGATCTGAGGAGAAACAAACTAATTTACTAAGTATATTATCGGAATGCAAGATAACACACTATAATTCAATATAATCAGAATTGAAGCTAATAAATCAAATATAATGAGAGAGAGAGAGAATGTCCGAAAGGTGGATAGGCCTCAGCACAACGCTGAGGTGAGATGCGCAGTCCAGTTGAGCAGCAGGGAGACGGGAGCAGCGCCCACAACGAAGGGCAGGCGAGAAAAAGCCCATCAGGTGACCTTGCGAGGAGTTAAACCTCCTCTCGCTGACCGCAAGGTCCCCTGGGGAATGTAGTTCTTCTTCTCTTCAGGGCAGGCACCCAGGACTTGAGCATTAACAGTTAAAGTCCCAGTGCCCCACATGATGTTATGATGTGGAATACCGAAAGCCAAAAATCACAAAACCATGACATTCCAACCCTTATTCTACATCACTACATCATGCTTAATATATATACAAACAGACAATAATTACCAAACATTAAACACACGCACACACAAAAATCTGTATATTTACATGGAATTACTGGCTGCTTTCCCCCAACAACAAATTCCCTTGTGGTACACACTGAACATCCCCTTTTCTCTGCATCACCCACCAAGTGGATCCTGGTCCCTGGGCAAAAACAGTTCCGCGAAGAGGTTTGCCCTTGCCAGAAGCTGAAAAGACCCAAACCTCTTTTCCTAACATGTTCTTAACATGTACTACAGGAACCTTATCTCCCTTGACAGTATGTAGGGAGCTAGCAGGACCATCACAATTGACTGATACTCTAGTATTGACCAACCAGGTGGCTTCTGCCAAATGCTTCTCCCAATGCTTAAATGTTCCGCCACCCATTGCTTTCAACATGGTTTTTAGCAACCCATTGAAGAGTTCAATTTTACCAGAAGCTGGTGCATGATAGGGGATATGGTAAATCCACTCAATGCCATGATCTTTGGCCCAAGTGTTTACAAGAGAATTTTTGAAATGAGTCCCATTATCTGACTCAATTCTTTCTGGAGTGCCATGTCGCCATATGTCATGGTTCTATTTTTTTGTTTTTTGGGTTTTTTTTGTTTTGTTTTTGGATTTTAGTATTCCAAATCAAAACATCATGTAGTGTACGGGGCATTAAAGTGTCACTGCCCCAATTCCAAGTACCTATCCCTGTACATTGCAGAAGACACAGGATCTGGCCCTTCCGGGTGGGGGGGGGGCGCTCTCTTGCTGCCTGGCAGTGGGTGCTGGAGGGTGCTTTCCTAGCTGTTCCAAGCTTTTCAGGTAGCATGGGGTACTGCAAATGTTTCAAGCCACCCGGTGGTTGCCTCCACCATGGTGAGCACATAATGTTTACCATAGCGAGATCGTGGCAAGGTGATATAATCAACCTGCCATGCCTCTCCATGTTTATGCTTTTGCCATCGCCCTTCCTCCCAGAGAGGTTTCATCCTCTTGGCTTGTTTAATTGTGGCGCATGTGTCACAGTCATGGATAACCTGTGTAATAGCGTCCATAGTTAAGTCCACCCCTCGGTCTCTAGCCCATTTGTATGTTGCACCTCAGCGTGGATGACCTGAGGTCTCATGGGCCCACCGAGCTAGAAATAATTCACTCTTGTGTTGCTAGTCCAAGTCTATTTGAGCCACCTTAATTCTGGCAGCTCGGTCTACCTGATGGTTATTTTCCTGTTCTTCAGTAGCCCGACTCTTGGGCACATGAGCATCTACATGGCGCACCTTCACAACCATATTCTTTGTTCGGGCAGCAATATCTTTCCACAGTTCAGCAGCCCAAATAGGTTTACCCCTTCTTTGCCAGTTATTTTGCTCCCACTGCTGTAACCACCCCCATAAGGCATTCGCTACCATCCATGAGTCAGTGTAAAGATAGAGCATTGGCCACCTCTCCCGTTCAGCAACATCTAAGGCCAGTTGGACAGCCTTTACCTCTGCAAATTGGCTCGATTCTCCTTTCCCTTCAGTGGCCTCTGCAACTTGTCGTGTGGGGCTCCACACAGCAGATTTCCATCTGCGATGCTTTCCCACAATACGACACGATCCATCTGTGAACAGGGCATATTTCCTTTCATTCTCTGGTAGTTCACTGTATGGTGGGGCTTCTTTAGCACGTGATACTTCTTCTCCTGGTGGTGTTCCAAACTTTTTACCTTCAGGCCAGTCCATGATTACCTCTGGGATTCCTGGACGGCTGAGGTTCCCCATCCGCGCTCGCTGCATAATCAACGCAACCTACTTACTCCAAGTAGCATCAGTAGCATGATGGATGGAGGGAACCTTTCCCTTGAACATCCAGTTCAGCACTGGCAGTCGAGGTGCCAGAAGAAGCTGTGTTTCAGTACCGACTACTTCGGAAGCAGCCCGAACCCCCTCATATGCAGCTAAGATCTCCTTCTCAGTTGGAGTGTAGCCCTCTTCCGACCCTCTGTACGCCCGACTCCAGAATCCCAGGGGTCGGCCTCGGGTCTCTCCTGAGGCTCTTTGCCACAAACTCCAAGTGGGACCTTTCTCTCCAGCAGCAGTGTAGATGATGTTCTTTTCATCCTGTTCCGTCCGTACTGGCCCCAGGACCACTTCACGGGCTATCTCTTGTTTAATCTGCTCATAAGCCTGCTGCTGCTCTGGGCCCCATGTAAACTCAGTCTTCATTCGCGTCACATGATAAAGTGGGCTTACAATGAGGCTGTAGTTTGGAACATGCATTCTCCAAAAGCCCACTACACCCAGAAAAGATTGTGTCTCTTTCTTATTACTGGGGGGAGACATGGCAGGGATTTTGTTGATCACATCTGTCGGGATGTGACGACGGCCATCTTGCCACTTTATGCCTAGGAACTGAATTTCCTGGGCAGGTCCTTTCACTTTGCTTCGCTTAATAGTGAAACCAGCACGGAGAAGGATCTGGATTATTTGCTCTCCTTTCTCAAAAACTTCCTTTGCTGTGTTGCCCCACACAATGATATCATCAATGTACTGTAAGTGCTCAGGAGCACCTCCCTGTTCCAGAGCGGCTTGGATCAGCCCATGGCAAATGGTTGGGCTATGTTTCCACCCCTGGGGCAAACAGTTCCAGGTATACTGAATGCCCCTCCAGGTGAAAGCAAACTGTGGCCTACATTCTTTGGCCAAACGAATGGAGAAAATGGCATTAGCAATGTCAGTGTTGCCATACCATTTGGCTGCTTTTGACTCCGGTTCATACTGGAGTTCTAACATATCAGGCACAGCAGCATTCAGTGGGGGTGTGACTTCATTCAGGCCACGGTAATCTACCGTCAGCCTCCATTCTCCACTGGCTTTATGCACTGGCCATATGGGGCTGTTGAAAGGTGAGTGAGTTTTGCTGATCACTCCTTGACTCTCCCGTTCACAAATCAACCTATGAATGGGGAGCAAGGAATCCCTGTTGGTGCGGTACTGACGCCTGTGCACCATTTTTCTAGCTATTGGTACCTGTTGCTCTTCCACTCGTAGCAACCCCACAACAGACAGATCTTGTGATAGGCCAGGCAGAGCAGACAACTGCTTAACACCTTCTGTGTCTACAGCAGCAATTCCAAAAGCCCATCGATACCCTTTGGGATCCTTAAAATATCCCCTTCTGAGGTAATCAATACCAAGTATACATGGATCCTCTGGACCAGTCACAATAGGGTGCTTTTGCCAGTCTTTACCAGTGAGGCTGATTTCGGCCTCCAACACAGTCAGTTCTTGGGAACCTCCTGTCACCCCATGAATATTAATTGATTTTGTCCCTTGGTGACTCGAGGGCATTAGAGTGCACTGTGCACCAGTGTCCACCAGGGCCTTATATTTCTGTGGTTCTGATGTGCCAGGCCATCTAATCCACACAGTCCAATATACTCTATTATCCCTTTCCTCCCCCTGGCTGGGGGCAGGGCCCCTCTATTTGTTACCTCCGTTGTCTGCATCAACTGGAGCAATCACCTTTCTGGAGAAGTTCTCCTTGGTGGTTGATTTGCCTTGTAATTCTTTTACCCGTGCTTGAAGTGCAGGAGTAGGTTGCTTATGCCACTTCTTCATATCTTCTCCATGGTCGCGTAGGTAATGCCACAAGGCAAAACGTGACGTAGTCTTACTGTTGTCACTTGCTCGAGCAGGAGGACGTCTTCTTTTGATAGCTGAGACGTTGGATGACACCGGCTGGGAGGAAACCAAGTTGATCACTCCCTCCAGTAGGCTGTCTTGGGAATTCTGATCTCCATTGGATGTATCTGTTACCACCATGGATCCATTAGCATTAGGCACGGTAGACAGGTTGTCTATGATACCTTCTTGCTTGCTCTCCATTCTGCTCATCTTTTCAGCTACCTTTGCAATGGCTGAAACACAAACTCGTAGAGGGCTTAAATGTAACTCAAAGTCTTGAAGTTTATTAACCAACTCATTTATAAGGGGTCTTCTTTCCCCTCTACCATACATTGCTGCAAATGTACTGGCATACCTCTCTGGTGCAGTCTTTGTGAATGTGCGCCACATGTTTGGTGTACACCTGACTCTCTCAGGATCATGCTCTTGGTCTGGCTCATCAGGAATGAAATTGGGGCTATGTAGCATTTCCACCACAGCATATTCTCTCAAATAACTGATGGGGCCTTTTTCTATATCAGCCCATTTCTTCTTCTCAGGCATCAGATCGTCTTTGAAGGGGTATCTTTCTTTTACAGCTAACAACATCCTCTTCCAGAGGGTGAAGGCCTGGTTCTGGCATGTACCAATGCCTCTGTCAATGGCTGAGTCCCTAGCAATGCCACCCAGTTGGAGAGCTTCTCTACTATTTAGCCACACACTGTTGGCCCTATTGTCCCAACATCGAAGTAGCCAAGTGGCAATAGGCTCATTTGGGTGACGTGAGAAGTCTTTTCTCAGACTTCGAATTTCATTCATTTTCAGAGATCAGTCAACAAGGGTAACAATATCTTGCTCACCTCTTCCTCTGTCAGGACTTCTTGTTGCCCTCGTAGGCGTTGGTGACTGTGGTCTTACTGAGGGCCCCTCCCCTGGACTCAGGGGTGCTTCACTTAGACCTCGGAGCCACTCCTCTGGACCTCTTTCCTCCTCTTTCTTCTGTTCTGGACATTAGGAAGTATTACTTTTCAGAAAGGGTGGTCAGGCACTGGAATGAACTGCCCAGGGAGGTGATGGAGTCACCAAGCCTGGGGGTGTTCAAGGAAATGCTGGATGTTGTGTTGAGGGACATGGTTTAGTGGGAGCTATTGGGAATAGGTGAACGGTTGGACTGGATGATCTTTTAGGTCTTTTCCAACCTTGGTGATTCTATGATTCAATGATTCTATGATTCTAACTGAGTTGAGATTCATTTCGTTTTCTGTCCTCTTACAGGGGCGACTGACATCAATTGTGGTGCCTCCTGTGGTTGATCAGGTTGGTCAGTTCCAATGCTCTCAACCTCTAGCTCTGCTTGGAGTCTGTCATGTTCTGCTATGAGAGTAGTTAGTTCAGATTGGAGCGTGTCTCGCTCAGTCTGGAGGGTGTCGAGTTTGTATTGGAGAGAGTCTCGCTCGAATTCGAAGGCATCTCGTTGAGATTGGAGATTCCTTCTCTCAGCTTGGAGATTCTCCCCTTCGACTTCGAGACTCTCTCTTTGTATTTGGAGACTCTGTTTCTCAACTAGGAGACTCTCTCTCTGGACCTGGAGATTCTCCCTCTCGGCTCGGAGTCTCTCCTGTAAACTCTCCTTTTCAGCCTGGAGACTCTATCTTTGGGATTGCAGGGAGTCTCTCTCGATTTGGAGGGCATCTCTCTCAGACTTGAGGATATCCCTCTCAGCTCTCAGACACTCTCTCTCAGTTTCACAAACTCTCTCCCGTTTTGGGATACTATTGAATAAGGCCCGATAAGCATTAGCCAGGCCCCAAATCATTTGTGCCTCTTCAGATCTGCCTGAGCCTCAACATTCCTGTCTCAAAAAAATGCTTAAGCTTTCAGGGTCTTTCAGGTGTTCAGGAGTAAAGTTCCATGACACCGAAGATGGCCATCTCTCTAAAATCTCTCCCAAGCCTCTCCACACTCCCTGTCATTCAGTATTCTCTGGTTTTGGGGAAGGCTTCCTCAAAATACAATAAATACAAAAACTGACTGAAATAATAAACAGTAAATTCAGGGAGATTAACAATGCGATCAGGTGAGCATTCAAAAACTGCATAAAGGATTCAAAGGAGAGACTGGGAACCCGTTTAAAAATCCCAAGTTCTGTGAAATTAGCAGATCCCTCTGCAAACAGGTTTAAAAGAGAAAGTGAAATCATTTTTTTTCTCTTTACGGGAGCAAGATAGCAGTGCTCAAAGTTTACAAATATCCCAGAACATTGGCAGTCCGCCTAGACTTTCAAGGTCAAGTTTTCAGTGAGCACCGGTGAAAAAGATAAACTTTCCCAACGAAGCTCTCCGAGAGCAGAGAGAGATTTGTTCTAAAAAGCTAAAAAACAGCCTTTGCCCGCATTCTCCACCAAGAATGTCAACGGTTTACGGGCTGGTTCGGCCCAGTTCCGTGACGAGTGGGGAGGAGGGATCCACAGATCCACGCCTCCGGAAAAAAAGGAAACAGGGGACCCCAAAATAATTAAAAAACAGCAGCATCGATCTGAGGAGAAACAAACTAATTTACTAAGTATATTATCGGAATGCAAGATAACACACTATAATACAATATAATCAGAATTGAAGCTAATAAATCAAATATAATGAGAGAGAGAGAGAGAATGTCCGAAAGGTGGATAGGCCTCAGCACAACGCTGAGGTGAGATGCGCAGTCCAGTTGAGCAGCAGGGAGACGGGAGCAGCGCCCACAACGAAGGGCAGGCGAGAAAAAGCCCATCAGGTGACCTTGCGAGGAGTTAAACCTCCTCTCGCTGACCGCAAGGTCCCCTGGGGAATGTAGTTCTTCTTCTCTTCAGGGCAGGTACCCAGGACTTGAGCATTGACAGTTAAAATCCCAGTGCCCCACATGATGTTATGATGTGGAATACCGAAAGCCAAAAATCACAAAACCATGACATAGATGTAATTAATCCAATCTACATTTTTGTTAATCATTACCCACCAAAACAGTGACTCAAACCCTGCAACAATTTGATTGCTTGCCTTAAATTCACCAGGGACACCCCTAGGCACCCCAATTGGATCTATATATATTGAGTCATCAAGTGATACCCCTAAGCTACTTTTGTTTCTTCCAAGATTTTGGGAGACTCCTTTTTCAAATGCCAGGGTGAATGGTATAACTAATTGAACAAGTGCACAGGTGCCTCCCCAATTGGATGGGAGAGTGGACCGTAAGGCCTTCCCCCGCAATACCACCAGAGATCCGCCCTGGGGATTCCTAATCTGGAATAATTCCCTGCCAAATCTTTCGTAACATTCAAGACATCACTGCATAGGGAAAAGTTCCCTATAAGCCTGGTAGCCTTCACACCCTGCCGTGAGAGGCAGGCTGTATGGTTACCTATGGCTGTGGAGAATGCAGGAGGGATCTGGACATCTGTCTCAGTGTCATGGTTTTATGATTTTTGGTCATCAGTATTCCACACCATAACATCACACCAAAAAAAAAAGCTTTCTGTAGTGAAACTTATTCTTAAAGGGCTGCATGCTGCTGCCTCTTCTTTCCTAATGCTCAAAACGTACTGGGCATTAATTAAGCTTGCCACCTTGCTCTATGGAGCAATCCGCATATACAATCAAATGAAAACATGGGTGGAAATATGGACCTGGCATGTTCGTACAATGTGGCTTACAATTCCGGAGACAGCTGCCAATTTTACGGGACTGGGATTTTTTAAGGTTTCCAGTCTCACCTTTCAGCCTGCAATGCAGTTTTTGAATGAACACCTAGTCGCATTACTAATCTCCCTGAATGTATTGCTCATCATTTCGCTCAGTATTAGTATTTATTATATTTTGAGGATGTCCTCCCCAAAACCAGAGAATACTGAGTGGCAGGGAGTGTGGAGAGGTCTGGGAAAGACTATAGACAGATGGAAATCTTCAGTCTCATGGAACTTTACTCCAGAACACCTGAAAGACCCCGAGAGTCTAAACAGCTATTTAAGGCAGGAATGTTGCGGCTTGGGCAGTTCTGAGGAGGCACATATGATTTGGGGCCTGGCTAATGCTTATTGGGCCTTATTCAATACTATCCTGGAGAGAGAGAGCTTCTGAAATTGAAAGGGAGAGTCTCAGGGAAACAGTTCAAAATGAGCGAGAGAGTCTCCTGCTCCAGAGGAAAAACCTCCGATCTGAGAGAGATGCCCTCCGAATTGAGAGAGACTCCCTGCAATCCAAACTCGACAATCTTCAATCTCAACAACACACCCTCCAATCTGAGCTAGATACTGTCATAATCGAACGAAACAAGCTCCAAGCTGAACTGGAGGATGAGAGCATTGGAACCGACCAACCTGATCAACCACAGGAGGCACCACAATTGATGTCAGTTGCCCCTGTAAGAGGACGGAAAACAAAGCGAATCTCGACTCAGTTAGAAGAGAAGAAAGAGGAGGAAAGAGGTCCAGAGGAGTGGCTCCGAGGTCCAAGAGAAGCACCTCTGAGTCCAGGGGAGGGGCCCTCAGTAAGACCACGGTCACCAACGCCTACGAGGGCAAGAAGTCCTGGAAGAGCAAGAGGTGAGCAAGATCTTGTTACCTTTGTTGATCGATCTCTGAAAATGAATGAAATTCGAAGTCTGAGAAAAGACTTCTCACGCCACCCAAATGAGCCTATTGCTACTTGGTTACTTCGATGCTGGGACAATGGGGCCAACAGTGTGTGGCTAGATAGAAGAGAAGCTCTCCAACTGGGTGGCATTGCTAGGGACTCAGCCATCGACAGAGGTATTAGTACATGCCAGAACCAGGCCTTCACCCTCTGGAAGAGGATGTTGTTAGCTGTAAAAGAAAGATACCCCTTCAAAGACGATCTGATGCCCGAGAAGAAGAAATGGGCTGATATGGAAGAAGGCATCCGTTATTTGAGAGAATGTGCTGTGGTGGGAAAACTACATAGCCCCGATTTCATTCCTGATGAGCCAGACCAAGAGCATGATCCTGAGAGAGCCAGGTGTACACCAAATATGTGGCGTACATTCACAAAGACTGCACCAGAAAGGTACGCCAGTACATTTGCAGCTATGTATGGTAGAGGGGAAAGAAGACCCCTTATAAATGAGTTGGTTAATAAACTTCAAGACTTTGAGTTACATTTAAGCCCTCTACGAGCTTGTGTTTCAGCCATTGAAAAAGTAGCTGAAAAGCTGGACAGAATGGAGAACAAACAAGAAGATATAATAGATAAACTATCAATTGTGCCTGATGCCGATGAATACATGGTGGTAACAGATACATCCAATGAGGAACAGAATTCCCAAAACAGCCTACTTGACGGGCTAACCAACTTGATTTCCTCCCAGTCAGTGTCATCCAACGTCTCAGCTATCAAAAGAAGACGTCCTCCTGCTCGAACAAGTGACAACAGTAAGACCACGTCACGTTTTGCCTTGTGGCATTACCTACGCGAACATGGAGAAGATATGAAGAAGTGGCATAAGCAACCTACTCCTGCACTTCAAGCACGGGTAAAAGAATTACAAGGCAAATCAACCACCAAGGAGAACTTCTCCAGAAAGGTGATTGCTCCAGTTGATGCAGACAACGGAGGTAACAAATAGAGGGGCCCTGCCCCCAGTCAGGGGGGGAAAGGGATAATAGAGTGTATTGGACTGTGTGGATTAGATGGCCTGGCACATCAGAACCACAGAAATATAAGGCCCTGGTGGATACTGGTGCACAGTGCACTCTAATGCCCTCGAGTCACCAAGGGACAAAATCAATTAATATTCATGAGGTGACAGGAGGTTCCCAAGAACTGACTATCTTGGAGGCCGAAATCAGCCTCACTGGTAAAGACTGGCAAAAGCACCCTATTGTGACTGGTCCAGAGGATCCATGTATACTTGGTATTGATTACCTCAGAAGGGGATATTTTAAGGATCCCAAAGGGTATCGATGGGCTTTTGGAATAGCTGCTGTAGACACAGAAGGTGTTAAGCAGTTATCTTTTTGCCTGGCCTATCAGAAGATCGGTCTGTTGTGGGGCTGCTACGAGTGGAAGAGCAACAGGTACCGATAGCTACAAAAATGGTGCACAGACGGCAGTACCGCACCAACAGGGATTCCTTGCTCCCCATTCATAAGTTAATTCGTCAATTAGACAATCAGGGAGTGATCAGCAAAACTCACTCGCCTTTTAACAGCCCCATATGGCCAGTGCGTAAAGCCAGTGGAGAATGGAGGCTGACGGTGGACTACCGTGGCCTGAATGAAGTCACACCCCCACTGAGTGCTGCTGTGCCAGATATGTTAGAACTCCAATACGAACTGGAGTCAAAAGCAGCTAAGTGGTATGCCACAACTGACAGTGCTAACGCCTTTTTCTCCATTCCTTTGGCCAAAGAATGTAGGCCACAGTTTGCTTTCACCTGGAGGGGCATTCAGTATACCTGGAACTGTTTGCCCCAGGGGTGGAAACATAGTCCAACCATCTGTCATGGGTTGATCCAAGCTGCACTGGAACAGGGAGGTGCTCCTGAGCACTTACAGTACATTGATGACATCATTGTGTGGGGCAACACAGCAAAGGAAGTTTTTGAGAAAGGAGAGCAAATAATCCAGATCCTTCTCTGTGCTGGTTTCACTATTAAGCGATGCAAAGTGAAAGGACCAGCCAAGGAAATTCAGTTCCTAGGCATAAAGTGGCAAGATGGCCGTCGTCACATCCTGACAGATGTGATCAACAAAATCACTGCCATGTCTCCGCCCAGTAATAAGAAAGAGACACAATCTTTTCTGGGTGTAGTGGGCTTTTGGAGAATGCATGTTCCAAACTACAGCCTCATTATAAGCCCACTTTATCAGGTGACACGGAAGAAGAATGATTTTGTGTGGGGCCCAGAGCAGCAGCAGGCTTATGAGCAGATTAAACAAGAGAACCTGGGGTCGGTACGGATGGAACAGGATGAAAAGAACATCATCTACACTGCTGCTGGAGAGAAAGGCCCCACTTGGAGTTTGCGGCAAAGAGCCTCAGGAGAGACCCAAGGCCGACCCCTGGGATTCTGGAGTCGTGCGTACAGAGGGTCGGAAGAGGGCTACACTCCAACTGAGAAGGAGATCTTAGCTGCATATGAGGGGGTTCGGGCTGCTTCCAAAGTAGTCAGTACGGAAACACACCTTCTTCTGGCACCTCGACTGCCAGTGCTGAACTGGATGTTCAAGGGAAAGGTTCCTTCCACCCATCATGCTACTGATGCTACTTGGAGTAAGTGGATTGCACTGGTTACACAACGAGCACAGATGGGGAACCTCAGCCGTCCAGGAATCCTAGAAGTCATCATGGACTGGCCCGAAGGTAAAAAGTTTGGAACACCACCAGCAGAAGAGGTATCTCATGCTAAAGAAGCCCCACCATACAATGAACTACCAGAGAATGAAAAGAAATATGCCCTATTCCCAGGTGGATCGTGTTGTATTGTGGGAAAGCATCGCAGATGGAAATCTGCTGTGTGGAGCCCCACACGACAAGTTGCAGAGGCCACCGAAGGGAAAGGAGAATCGAGACAACTTGCAGAGGTAAAGGCTGTCCAACTGGCCTTAGATGTCGCTGAATGGGAGAGGTGGCCGATGCTCTATCTTTACACTGATTCCTGGATGGTAGCATATGCCTTATGGGGGTGGTTACAGCAGTGGGAGCAAAATAATTGGCAAAGAAAGGGCAAGCCTATTTGGGCTGCTGACCTATGGAAAGATATTGCTGCCCGAACAAAAAATATGGTTATAAAGGTGCGTCATGTAGATGCTCATGTGCCCAAGAGTAGAGCTACAGAAGATCAGCGAAATAACCATCAGGTAGACCAAGCTGCCAGAATTGAGGTGGCTCAAATAGACCTGGACTGGCAGAACAAGGGTGAGTTATTTCTGGCTCGGTGGGCCCATGAGACCTCAGGTCATCAAGGGAGAGATGCACCAGCCTCTGGTAAGATCGAACGCTACAACGGGTTGTTAAAAACCATGTTGAAAGCAACGGGTGGCGGAACATTTTAACACTGGGAGAAGCATTTGGCAGAAGCCACCTGGCTGGTTAACACCAGAGGATCAATCAGTCGAGATGGTCCTACCCAATCCAGCTCCCTGCATATTGTAGAGGGAGATAAGGTCCCTGTAGTACATGTAAAGAACATGTTAGGAAAAGCAGTTTGGCTTTTTCCTGTTTCTGGGAAGGGCAAACCTCTTCGCGGAACTGTCTTTGCCCAGGGACCTGGGTCCACCTGGTGGGTGATGCAGAAAAACGGGGATGTTCAGTGTGTACCACAAGGGAATTTGATGTTGGGGGAGTGCAGTCTGTAATCCCATGTGTTAAGCATGATGTAGTGATGTAGAATAAGGGGTGGAATGTCATGGTTTTATGATTTTTGGTCATCAGTATTCCACACCATAACATCATGTAATGCACTGGGGGTGGGGTTTGATATCTGCCGAATGTTCGTCCGTCGGAGAAGAAGTACATTTCCCCAGGAGGCTTTGCGGTCAGCAAGGGGATATAACTCCATGCAAGGTCACCTGATTTCTCTTCTTCGCTATCTGCGCTTCGCCATCTGCACTTCGCCGTCTGTACTTCAGTCACTCAACTGGACTGCACTTCTCACCCCAGCATTGTGGTGAGGTCTATACAATTCAAACAGACTCTCTCTCTCTCTCTCATTGTATTTTACTAATACTATATTTAGTAAAATCATTTGTTCCACCTCAGATCAGTGCTGTTGTTTTCAAGTATTTTGGGGTCCCCTGCTTCCCCTTTCCCAGAGGCGCGGATCCGCAGATCCCTCCGCCCTGCTGGTCACGGAACTGGGCCGGACCAGCCCATAAACCGTTGACACTCAGACATTGGAGGGTAGAAGAGAGAGAGAGAGATTTGCAGGCTTCATTTCCCCAGGCAGTTTTCTCCTGGTACAGGGCAATTATGCATTGCATCCCCTGGGGATCCTTGGTCCATCCCAGAGAAAAGGGCACCACATGAGCTATAGGTCATCCAGATGCACAAGCATAGCAGTTGCTATGGTTGAGACTCTGGACAGTATACTTAATCCATTCTACCCAAGCATTAACATCCCCATATCCTGTTTCAATTTCAAATGTTTGTCTAAGATCTTTTATCTCTTTAACTGTCACAATTGTGGGGTTTTTAGGAATATTTTTCACCCCCTCATTGAGTTTTTCCTCATTCTGGACACTCGGGGTGTCATCCGGGAGTATATCCCATATGGCTATCTGGAATCTAGCTGTTGGAGCTTTTCCACGTATGTCTATCCCAAGGCCAAATGTGGTATTAACAAGATTATCAGCCTTGTTAATTGTTATTGTCACTGGGTTGCATTGTAAGGGCTGACAGTTTGGTTGGGCAGTTCCTTTAAAGATGCTTATTCAATCTTTTAATGTATGTGCCCATGGAGCATCAAATATCCCAGGTATATATGTCCAACCTCGATAGGTGGTTGTCCACCGTACATTATTCCATCCATTACAAGGGAATCCCTTATTCATACCCGGTTCAGGACAGAGATATTTATTTTCATTACTTAGTTGTCGTTGAGTATTTAAACTTCCACAGGCTATTACCTGGCAAGCATCAAATGTGACAGTCTGGGGTACTTTATTTCTTGTAACATTTACCCAAATCTTAACAGGGTATCCCCCAATCCTCTCTGAAGGTCATCCTTTTTCCAAGCCATCACTTGACTAAGGCTTTCCCTAAAATAAGCTGTTATCAAGATCAAAACAACAAGTTGGTCCTTCCCCAGCATTGTTGTCAAACCTTATGTTTTCCTAATAATTACAAAGATAACAAATGGGATATACTCTGTTACAACAGTAAAAATTCTTTCTAGACATTAATTCTATACAGGCTATACTACTCCCCCACTTACATATGCTATTTATTTAATTACTTGAGAAGTTAAAGATTAGTTTAAAATGACTTTACAATTCCCTCCTCCTAATTCTTATCTTTAAAGGTTCTTCTGTGACAATGGCTTCCCATGCCTTAGTGCTAGTGGATGCTTTTTCCCGAGTGTAGTGAGTCCATCCCTTCTCAGCAGTTCTCACAGCTGTTTCAGTCATTAGAAGTACTTGAAACGGTCCTTCCCAGTCAGGCCGTAGATTTGTCTCCTTCCACGTCTTGATCAGGACCCAGTCCCCTGCTTGAAATGGATGAACTGGAAATTCTAAAGGTGGTGTCTGTGCTAATAGTCCTTGGATTCTGAGAGCTGATAAGGAGGATGATAACCCGAGTATATAGTTTTTAAGAAATGCATCTTTAGTTTCAAACTGTGGTATCTCATTTTTCTTTCCCAGATATGGCAATCCAAACAGCATTTCATATGGAGAAACCCCCACATCTTTTCTTGGTGCTGTCCTTATTCGGAGAAGTGCCAAGGGCAAACATTTGGTCCAAGGCAGTCGAGTCTCCAAGATTAACTTAGGTGTCTTTTTATGGTCTGATTCATCCATTCCACTTTCCCTGATGATGGAGGATGCCACGGGGTATGAAACTCACACTTAATCTCTAGAGTATGCATTAGTTTCCGTAAAATTTGTGATGTAAAATGACTACCTTGATCTGAATCAATGTGCTCTACTACTCCATATCTAGGGATTATTTGTTCCAAAATTACCTTGGTTACCATATTTGCAGTGGCGGATACTGATGGAAATGCTTCCACCCACCCAGTTAAGTGATCTACTAGAACCAGTAAGTATTTTACCCTACCCACTTTGGGAAGTTCTGTAAAGTCTACTTGAATACTTTGGAAAGGTCGAATCCCTGGCTCCCTTCCCCCTGCAGACTGACTACGAATGACCTTGTTATTTACCCTCTGGCATGTTGCACACCCTCTACAGACCTGTTTAGCCAGTGTATACATCCCTGCACATACATATTTCCTTAGTACAGCATCACACATAGCTTGTACTCCCCAGTGACTTCCTTGATGCAAGATGGTTAAAATTTCCCTTGTTACTGCCTTGTTTAACAATTCTCTCCCATCTGGAAGGATCCATCTCCCTTCAGATTCTATGGCCCCCAAATCCCTAAAAGTGTCTTTTTCTTTTTCACTGAATACCTGTCCTGGGGAAGGAGGAGGTATCTCAGGCACAAGATAGTTCATGATAATTTTTGACTGTGAAGCAGCTTCACGGGCTGTTTTATCCACTATTCGGTTTCCCTGAGCAATAATTGAATTCCCCTTCTGATGTCCTTTTACATGCACTACTGCAATTTCAGTGGGTAATAGTAAATTTTCCAGGATTTGTCTGATCAGTGCTTCATGAACCAATTCCTTTCCTTTACTATTGGTTAATCCTCGTTCCTCCCAAATTTTTCCAAAGGCATGTACCACTCCATACGCATATCTTGAGTCTGTGAATGTAGTTCCCTCCTCTCCTTTAAGGAGGTGAAGGGCTCGATTCAAGGCATATAATTCACATGTCTGAGCTGACTATTTATTAGGCAGCTGGCCCATCTCTCTTACCTCCCCTTCTGCCCCCTGTACTATGGCATACCCATTGTACCTTTTTCCATGCACCACCCTTGAGGATCCATCAATAAACAAAAGCTTTCCTTCACCAAGAGGAGCATCTTGCAGGTCAGGTCTTACTTTTGTCTGATATTCAATTAAATCCAGACAATTATGTTCTATATTTTCCTCTTTTTCTTCCCCCTTCCACAAGAAAGTGGCTGGGTTTAAGCAAGATTTAGTGATAAACACTAAATCATTTTTCTCCATCAAGATTACTTCATACTTCAGAATTCTAGAGTCAGTTAACCACCTCCCAGCTTTCTGAGTTAAAATGGTTTTCACCTGATGTGGACTCGTAACCACTAGTTGTCTCCCAAAAGTCAGTTTTCTGCTCTCCTCCACCAGGAGGGCAGTTGCTGCTACAGATTGGATACACTCTGGCCATCCCCGAGACACTGGATCCAGCAGTTTAGATAGGTAGGCCACTGGCTGGCGCTGATTTCCCCATTCCTGAGTTAGCACTCCCAAAGCTGCCCCTTTATCTACAGTGACAAATAATTGGAAGGGTTTATTTAAGGCAGGAAGAGCTAAGACTGGAGCAGTAATTAAACTTTGTTTTAGCTCTTTTATTAATTCCCTTTCCTCAACAGTCCATTCAAGGATGTTAGGCTCTCCATCTAATAATTTAAGATACAATCCTCTGGTTTTCTGAGCATATGACTCTATCCAGAGTCTGCAATATCCTACTACCCCTAGGAATTTCCTCAATTCCCTCTTTGTTCTGATCAAGGGTAGCTCAATAATTCCTTGAATCCTCTCTGGGGTTATTTTGCGCTTTCCCTCAGAGACTAGGTGTCCCAAATACCTAACTTCCTGTTTCCGCCTACTTTCAGGATCTTCCCATTCGAAGGCAAATATGTCTCTGCTTTCGTAATCCAGTGGAACAGACCAAAAGGCATCCTTTAAATCTATAACACTAAACCACCTGTTTTCATTTGGGATTTTACTCATCAAGGTACCAGGTTTCCTGACTGGTAAAATGGGGGTATTGAAGGGTGACATACACGGTTCCAACAATCCATCCCTTAGTAATCCCTGTATCACAGATTTAAGGCCAATACGTCCCTCAAATGGAATTGGGTATTGTCTCTGTCTTATAATCTCATATTTTTCTTGTAATTTTATTTTCAAAGGGGTTATTCTTAGCCCCCCTCTATTTCCTTCTTTTACCCAGACCACAGGGTCTATTTCTCTCTCATCTGCCTCAGTTAATATATTCATTGAGATAGTTATTCCGTCTTGGTGGGTTGCTATCTGAATTCCCAATTTCATCCTAAGATCTCTTCCCAGCAGGTTAGTCCCTGCATCAGGCACATACAATAGTTGTCCTGTTATAACCCTATCCCCCAGTTTTAATTCAGTATTTTCAAAAAGTGGTACTGTCATCCCAGTTCCCTCTACCCCTGTTATTCTTAGAGTCTCATTTGTCAGTTTGAGTCCTGACACCTTGTGGGCCAGTGATGATCGAGCTGCCCCAGTATCAACTAAAAACACAACCTCTTCCATCTCAGGTCCCACTCTCATATTTACCAGGGGCTCCTGGTGGGACCAAATTTTTGAAAGCCCCAGACTCCCCTATTCTGAATTCAAAGCTGCTAGTAACTTTTTCTCCTGCTTCCACTCAGGACAGTTTCTTTTTATGTGTCCTGGTTTACCGCATTTAAAACATTTCCCAGCACTTTGCTCCAACTGAGACCTTACTCGATATCTTTGGGATCCTTCCTCTCTTCGCTTCCCTCCAGGGCCCAATCTCCCTCCCATGTTCTTTTCTCCATTACCCATTTGGGTTTTTTTCACCACTTGTTCCACCATGGAAACCATTAACTTAGCCTTTTGTTTCTCTTTCTCATTTTCCCTTCTAACATACACTTTCTGAGCTTCTCGCAGTAACTCCTCCAGGGACTTCTCACTCCATCCTTCTATCTTCTGAAGCTTCTTTTGCACATCTGGCCACGCCTTAGTTACAAAATTAACTTTTAGGAGCCCTTGGGCTACAGGATCCTCAGGATTCATTCCTGAGTATTTTCTCATTCTGTCTCTAAGTCTTTCAAGAAATTCACTGGGGGATTCTTCCTTATTCTGCTGAACCTCAAATGCCTTGGTAAAATTCTGGGACTTGGGTACTGCCTCTCTAATCCCAGTGATTATTATGTCCCGCAAGTCTTTCATATTTTGCCGATGTTGTGGATTATTACTGTCCCAGTTAGGGTCTTCCACTGGATATTTTTGCTCTGCCGGTACCACCCCAGGACGCCCAGGTGGGTTATTCCTTTCCCACTCTTGCATAGCTGCCCGCCTAATCATACCTCTTTCCTCTCCTGTAAACAATATACCCATAATAGACATCATTTCCATCCATGAGTAGAAATTTGGCCCCAGAAATTGATCTAATTGCTCCGCTACTCCTGTAGGATCCTCAGTTAAGGATTTCATCTCCTTAAAATTCCTTACTTCGCCGCTAGTGAGTGGGGAATTTACATAGCCTATTTCCCCTTGTCCCAGTGGAACTTCCCGTAAGGGATACATGGGGAAGTTAATATGGTCAGTTTTAAGGAAGGGAAAATTTTCAATATCTTTTTTACATTGTTCTAATTCTTTCCTGAGCCCAGCATGCCTCCCTTTCTGTGAAATGACTCTACTCACTTCCTCATTTTCTCTTTCTGGGCCTACGGCTATTGCCCCCGGTTCTATATTGGGGTTATATGGGGGAGGTAAATTCTTTAGAGGGTCCCATTGATTAGTTGTCTTTTCTAATTCCTCCCCTTCCTGGTCCAGACTTTTCCTTACTACTAACAGACTGGCTTCTTGAATTCCTCCCTTGAAAAGGGGGTTTTATTCTTTGCATATGAATTCAAAATCTGACACACCCAATTTTCGTCAGATCCATATTCTGGCCAGAATATTGATTTTCCCTGTATTGGCTCTCTAGGCCATATCTGTACACAATATTTAAGCATCTTCTTCTTATTCTTGTCCCTAGTTTTGTGATCGTCTTTCCAATTCTAAAGCATTTTTCCCAAGGGGCTATCTTTAGGCACAATTTTGGGGACCCTTTTTCCCCTGTTCTTGGCAGCTCCTATTCCCCATCCCTCCGGAATGCTACTGTGAACTACCTAGCCCACAGGTTACCACACTCCGATTCTCGGATTTAGGGTCAATCCCTCTGAAGTATCTCACTCCGATTCTTGGATTAATAGGGGTGTACTGCTGGCACTTCATCAAGGGCACAGGGTACCATACACCAATAGCACCCTCCCGAGACTCTTCCTTTCACCAACACAGCCGCTTTGTCCGTCTCTGGCCGTGCCCCTCGAGGGACAGTGGAACCGCAAATCTGGACTCCGCACTCGCTTCGCACTGAAACTGCGTCTCAGTCACACACACTCACTCGAGTCTCCACCGAACCCCAAGGCAAGAATTAAATTCCTTTACCTTGGTCCGTGCATGAAGTTACCGGGTCGCAATGGCCAATACCTGTTCCTGCCTGCCCCTTGGCTTTCACAGAGCCCGTCCTTTATGTAACAGTCTCGGTTTTTTTATCGGCCGTCCCAAGGAGTCACCTCAGCACCCAGACAGGATCGCTGAAATCAGCGGGTGCACCTATCCTGTCCAGGGCAGTAGGGAAAATCCCAAAGAGGCGATAATAATCCCGGACAAGCCCCCAAATTGTTGGAAATACACAAATAATTTTTGTCAGGACAGTATCTCTGATAAAAGCAGAATTTATTTGCGATTGCAATGGCGGCCATCCTGTAAGTAGGAGCGCACCTGTGTACACAACATGACAGCCTCTATACCGTTTTCTTCACCCCCCCCTTGCCTTCTCCCCCTCCCCTGTTTCCCCAATGGCTGGGTACTCCAGGTTCACAATCTTATCAGAAGGCTTTACATTTGTTGTTTACTTGTTAATTGGTTTGTTATCTGGTGTCAGTCCTGTTGTCTCCAAGATGTCTCAACACCCTTCTTGTTCATACTGATATGGTGATTCTGTTCAGAGTCCTTGTTTAACAAAGAGTACGGAAGGGAGGTGCCCAATCTTCCTTAATACCTTCTTCAGGCACTCCCCGAGGCATGTAATGAATTGTCCTTTTAAATTACGCAGGATACTGTTGCAGTGTGTGTGACATATTCTCAATACTGGCTATACATAAGTTGTTACTAGCTTATATATA
>NW_024884465.1:0-6823 GCF_019232065.1 Centrocercus urophasianus | reverse complement strand
GCTGGATGTGTCTCTGGGCATTCTGGTCTAGTGGTTGGCGACCCTGCCCACAGCAAGGGGGTTGAAACTAGATGATCTTTGACCCTTGATCCTTTCAACCCAGGCCATTCTGGGATTCTAGAATTCTGTCTCTGAAAAGAAGATAGTCACTCGGCTGAGACAAGGATGAGTTACTGCAAAAGAGACCTATTTCAGAAGCATCCGATCCTCTACTTACAGTGAGCTGGGAACGTCTGTATTGAGCAATACTAGACATAATGATTGTTACTCTTATGGTGGTTAAAGTACCCTACTGAAAAAACATGTTGCAAGTGTTTAGTGAATACAACTTTATAACTTAATAATACTCACACAAATGTGTCCTAGAATGAGGTAAAAAATAATAATAATAATAAAAAAAAAACGGTGAGAGACAGAAGGCAAACACAACATATATTCTTTTTCAATATCTTAAGTATATGGTAACAGTATCTACGGTGGATACGACATTAACCCCTCTGTATGTACTTCTTCTGAATTCATATTCACTTGCCAAATCACTTAAAAACTTGCAGACAATGGCGGATGGCAAGCTGGACTTGAGCAAGCAATGTGTCCTCAAAGCCTGGAAAGCCATTTTTATCCTGGGCTGTATTAAAAGAAGCATGGCCATCAGATCAAGAGAGGTGACATTGTCCCTCTACTCTACATTGGCAAGACCTCACTTGGAGTACTGCATCCAAATGTGAAGATCTCAGTACAGGAGAGACATAGACTTGCTGGAGTGCATTCAGAAAAGGGCCATAGAAATTATAGAAGGGATGGAATACCTCCCATATGAGGACAGGCTGAAAGAGCTAGTTCTGTTCAGCCTGGAGAAGACTTCAGGGAAACCTGATAGCAGACTTTCAGTATCTGAAGGAGAGCTATATGAAAGAAGGAACAGAATCCTTAGTAGGGTTTGTTCTGAAAGGACAAGAGGAAATGATTTCAAACTAAAAAAAGGGAGATTTAAGTTGAATGAAAGGAAAAGATTCTCTTATAGTAATAGTGGTGGGGAACTAGAACGGGTTTCACACAGATGTGATGGGTGCTCTGTCTCTGGAGACATTCAAGTGAGGCTGGATGGGGCTCTAAGCAGCATGATCTGGCTGTAGGTGCCCCTGTTCAATGCAGTGTAGTGGGATGAGATGACATCACAGAATTATCTCTAGGTCTGTGTCTATGATGGGAGGTACAGGCCTGAAGATGGGAAAAAAAAACAAAGGGGAGGAGAGAAAAGAAAAGGAGTTAACCATTTACACCAGTCCAACAAAATTGCTAAATCCAACAAAATCAAACAAAATTAGAGAGACTATCCAAAGCTGAGGTCTTATTTTGTAGACTGCAGGGGAACCACATGCTTTTCTCCACGGTGAACCAAATGAATGAGCCGGAGGGAGAGGAGCTGGTGTCCTTCAGGAGCTCCACCTTTCTTCCTCTGGGTGAGAAGTTCTTAGGTGAATGCTTATCTTCCCCTCCCCCCTGAGAAGCAAAAATGCTCAAAAAAGGCAGTCCACAGAACCAGAACATTAACTCTTTAACTCCCACTGCTTTACATGATGTTATGATGTGGAATACCAGCAACAAAAAAATCACAAAACTAGGACATTCCATCCCTTATTCTGCATTACTACATCATGCTTAACATGTATTTGTATACAAACTAACAGTAATTAACATACATATCCATATGCATATATATACGTGGTCTTACTGACTGCACTCCCCCAGCATCAAATTCCCTCATGTGTTAAATGCAGATTGTGTTTTTGCGGTGGAAATTTCCAGTATTTCTGTATGTAGTGTAGGATAAGTTGCTTTTAACAAAGAAAGTTCTGACCTGGGTAGAATTGATGCAGGCATGAGGTATGGTAATTATATAGGGTAGGGGAGAGTCTGGTACAAGAGAAAGCGAGTGCCCTATTTTGGAAAATTTTGCCCTCCTGTCACAGTGAAAAGTACAGAACATACCGAAAACCAATGGGTTAGTAACAGACACTGTATGGAAATGTAAGCATCAGAAGACTGTGAGCCTGAGACTCTCAACTGATGAGTGCCAGGAGAGGCATTACCTGTGTCAGACCCAGGATATACAACAGAATGGATTTCACTGATTAGGTGTACAGTTTCTCCCTTGTCAGTAGGGGGTGTGTGCCCATTATTGCAATAATGAATAAACTGCTCTTCTGACAGGCCAGGCAAAACAGACAGCTGTTTAATGTTGTGTGTATCTACAGCAGCTATTCCAAAAGCCCATGAATACTCCTTGAGATCCTTGAAATGCCCCCTTCTGAGTTAATCTATACCGAGTATGCATGGAGCTCCTGGGCCAGTCATTATATGCTGCTTCTGCCAGTTTTTACCGGCGAGGCTTATTTCTGCCTCCAACACAGACAATTCTTGTGAGCCTCCAGTCGCTCCAGAAATATACATTGATTCTGTCCCCTTATAACTTGAGGGCATTAGAGTGCACGGTGCACTGGTGTCCACCAGTTCCTTATATTCCTGTGGTTCTGATGTGCCAGACCATTGAATCCACACAGTCCAATACTCTCTATTATCCCTTTTCCCCATCATGCTTTACATGACGTTATGATGTGCAATACCAACAACAGAAAATCACAAAATCTCAGTAGATGACCTTTAGGGGTCCCTTCTACTCAAATGATTCCACGATTCTATGACTTGAGAGGTAGATGTTGTTGGTATGGCAGTAAAGACTGTACCTTTCTGCGAGTATTACATTACATTTTGTTGCCTCATGACAGATGGCCACAGAGGAGCAGTCTGACAAAATGCCACCTGATGTGGAAGTGTACATGAGGTAAAGCTCTGTCACTGAATTTCTCCATGTGGAAAAAACTGTGCACCTAATCAGAGAAATCCTTTCTGTTACATACCCTGGGTCCAACACAGGTAATACTTCTCCTGACACTCATTGATTGAGCGTCTCAGGTTCAGTCTTCAGACACTGTTGCTGCCTTACATTTCCGTACAATGTCTGTTACCAACCCATTGTTTTTAGGTATGTTCTGTACTTTTCATGGTGACAGGAGAACGATACTCTCAAAAATTGCACACTCATTCTGTTCTGTATCAGACTCTCCACTATCCTATATAATTACCATACCTAGTGCCTGTGCCAATTCTACCAAGGTCAGCAAGTCCTGGTCTCAACTTTATTCTGTTCAGGAGCTTTCTTTGTGAAAAACAACTTATCCTATGCTACATACAGAAATACTGGAAATACCCACTGCAAAAACACAATCAACCTCTCACGATGTAACAAAAAGTCTCCTACTGTTAACCATGACTGTGGGGAAGCTTTCAAACATAGCTTTCAAATTCCAGTTGAGAACCAGTGAAATGAAAGAGCATGCAAACAGACTGTGCTAAGAAAATGATTAAGAATAGACTCATTTTTCAAGGAGCTACTTGTTCTATATGTACACAGGACTGAATACTGCATTTCTGCTGGTTATTAAATTAATCAAAGTCTTCTTTATCAAGGCTAAAATTTGCTGCTGTTTATCTTGCATATCCTGCTTAATTCACATAGGGCCATATAAGGTGAAAATGCCACTGAGGCCTTGTACTAGCTCTCTACAAAAGGGTAATTTGTAGTAATAACATTGAAAAATGTCTTTCTTGAGCTCAGTTCATCCTACTTGCATCCTTTCTTGTCACTGTATCCTTCAATCTACTTCATGAAAGTGCCCTGTGTGTCTACTATTTATGCTTTAGCTTAGATGACCTTATTTGACAGCATAGTCAAAGTGTTTACTACTTTTTGAACAGTAGTTCTGCCTGAATTCAAGTGCAGTTAAGCGATAATAGCATTGCTGCTCTGTTTTATGAGGCTATAAGATGGTTCTGCTGAGTAGTTTATCCCAAGGTGGGAAACAGAATATTGCAAGGAAAAACATTCACGCAGCTCTTTTGCTGCAAAATATGTTTGTGAACAAACACTTCAAACAAGAAACAGCTTACTCAAGGGTAGATCACAATTTACAAGTACTTTCACATTGCTCCTCTTATACAGCTAGTCATCTCATAAACAGCATGTATCACTGAGCTTTTTGATTTCCAACAGTACAGTACAGGCTGCAGAATTTATAGTATGGAATTTATTTATTACGATCTCCTTGGTGAACTACACTAGTACAAAACTTTACTCAAAGAGCAGTTTATTTGAAATTAAAGGAAATTAAGGTGCTTTGTGTTTCAACATCTGGATTAGCTTTGTGGAGTCTAACAAAATTGTATTAAAACATAAGGATGGAAAGTTTTCAGTTCACTAGACTACTTTAAATGAAAAAAAGTACTATGACTGTAACAGGACAATAATAAGTGTAAAACGAAGATCACATGACATTCAGTGAAAACTGAATTGCAGTGTTTTTTAATTTTTCATTTTTAGCTTAATAGGAATCTCTAGTTAAAGGAGACGTTGTAGAGGGGTCTGCTACAGGGCACCTGATCAAGAAGACTGAGTAGATGAGGCCCTCTCTGAACAGATAAAAGCAGCTTTGTATTCAAAAAACATGGTCCTCATGAGGGACTTCAACCATCCTGATATTTGTTGGGTGGAGAACAGTGTTGGGCACAAGCAATCGAAGAGTTTCTTGGAATACATTGACGATGACTTTCTCTTCCAAGTGGTACAGGAATCCACAAGAGAAGATGCTATGCTGAACTTTGTCCTCATCAGGGAGGAGGGGC
This sequence comes from Centrocercus urophasianus, assembly GCF_019232065.1. Classification (NCBI taxonomy): domain Eukaryota; kingdom Metazoa; phylum Chordata; class Aves; order Galliformes; family Phasianidae; genus Centrocercus; species Centrocercus urophasianus. The sequence continues at coordinate 2,080 of NW_024884465.1, read as the reverse complement.
TGGGAAGGAACATGAAGCTCAAGGGCAGCCTTGGCTGCAGTGACCATGAAGTGGTGCAGTTCAAAATCCTTAGAGTGTCAGAGAAGGTGCACAGCAAGTTTGCTACTCTGATCTTCAGGAGGGCAGACTTTGACCTCTTCAGGAACGTACTTTGGCAGGCTGATATAAGATAAAGCCCTGGATGGAAGAGGGGGCCAAGAAAGCTGGTAAGTACTCAAGGACTCCAGGCTCTGAAGCAGTGCATCCCAAAAAAGAGGGAGGTGGGCAAGAAGGCCAAGGAGGCTTCCTTGGATCAATTAGCACAATAAGAAAATCCATAGGGAGCAGAAGCAGGAATAGATTATCTGAGAGGACTACAAAGAAGATGTACAAGCAGCCAGGGATGAGGTTAGGAAAGCTAAGCCAGATAGAATTAAATCTAGCCAGAGACTTAAAGGGGAACAAGAAGAATTTCTACAGTTACATCAATGATAAAAGGAAAGCTAAGGAAGATGTGGGCCTTCTCTGGGAGGAAACTGCAGACCTTGTCACAAGGGATGCGTGGAAAGCTAAGGTGCTCAATGACTTCTTTTCTGTAGTCTTCACCAACAAGGGCTCTAGCTGCACCACAAAGACTTTACAGGCAATGTTTAATATTCTGCTTCTAGAAGCAATATTGCTTCAATGTACTGGTATCAATCTCTGTCAGCTTCTTTGTTTTCATTTTTAGATACAGAAACTACAAAACATCCAGAGATCTATTGTAACCTGTAGGCTCCATAGTTGTTAAAAACATCCCCTGTTATGCTAACTTCCCTGGGAATTTGCCATAACCATTATCAAAGTTATTTCAAGACTTTCTGTAGTGTCAGAAAGAGAAAGGAACAAGGGCTGGCTCCTCCTGCCACAGATAGGGTTAAACAATGGAGAAAATTCATGACTGGAATGGAGACCTGTGGGAAAATCTCTGCAGAGCCAGACATTAATCTCCTGCTTCTGCAAATGATAAGGGATGGTTTTATCAGGAGGAACAACTCTGCTTAAATTTCTCCCAGCAGTAGGCAAAAAAAAAAGTTTTCCATACCTTTAATACGTGCTAAATATAAAACAGGTGCAGGGTGATCTGCTTTCTTTAGGTAGAGTAATAGCCCTTTGTTTTTTCCAAAGTTCCTTGCTTAGAGGTACAGTCTCTCAACTGACAGACAAGACTCTGTCTCTCTGTGAGGGTACTTGGTTATCAAGTACAATTCCTGAAGTAGAGATCCCTAAGATTCTGGCCTTCCTCACAGAATAATGCAGCCCTAATAGATTTTTCCATTTAATTTCTTCTCCTCCACAGTGAGTGGTAGTCTGGGTCATGACATAATAAATGAGCATACATTTATTTTTTGATCTGTGGAGTCTCAAATTTTTATTCTAGAGAGCTTGATTTTCTATCAGACTTAACTGAAAAATTCCTTTCTACTGAGTGTTTGGGAAATTGTGAAACAAGGCATTATTTCCTTCTTTCTATGTAATGGCAGGTATCCTTATCCTCATAAATTTCCTGCAAAGTGAAAAAACTACCTTTGTTAACTGGGGAAGTGAGAGACAGTATTTTTCTGAGAAGCCTCAAAGTTCTTGAACGGGAGTAATGAAAATTCTACAGAAGTCTACAAATGAAGTGTACAAACTGTACTCAAAGTGAAAGTATGTATCATGTTCGAAACAAACTCCCATCACACCTCCGGAGATTTAGCCTGCAGTACGGAAAACCCAACTGTGCCTCCTTTTGTATCAAGACCATTTAAATATTTGTTTCAATGAGTGTGTCCTGTCATAAAAATGGAAGAGTCGAATATTGTATTAGAGTGGAGAATACATTAATGGCTTCTAAAACAGTGAAAATAAGGAAGCATATATCTCCTATCTGGTGTTGGATATAATATTGTAAACTGTATTTTGAGTTCTGAATATTTTGTAGTTTTATCGCAAGGTGCCTCTGGAGCTCTCCAAATTATGACTCAGATTTGAATGATGCAATCTAACTTGTAGAGATAATAAAGACCCTCGAGGCACTTTTGAAAACCCGCACATAGTATTTGCAGCATCGTCAAAAAAA
>NW_024884464.1:0-18595 GCF_019232065.1 Centrocercus urophasianus | reverse complement strand
GCCATGGGCTGGAGATGCTGATTCTGAAGGTGCTTGTGCTGGAGCTTGAATTTCAGCCTGCAGATAGCTGGCTGTGGTGGTTGGTGATGCTCACAGCACAGGGTGTGAAGGCCTTGCATAGGAGCTGAGGAGGCATGAGACGGTCGGCACCCTCCAGTTCCTGGGAGGTCCCAAAAGTCCTTGGGCAACGGAGGGGGAGACAGTGGCTGTGGGGGGCTGGGACAGCAGACTTTGCCTGAGCTCAGGATTGGAGTAGCTCAGTTCCTGATGAGAGCGCATCACATCCATTCCTACTGTCCTGCTTTCTTTCTAAAGGAACTGACCAAGAAACTGAGCAGGATGCAGAAGGCACTAGGGTGCTCTGAGATGTCGCTTGGTCCCCCTGCAGCACGCATGACTGCTCTGGGGCGTGTCTGGATATCTGCAGAGCAAACTGTGGGGCCCTGAGAAACCTCTGTGGCACATTAGGGAGCACTGGAAGCCGGAGTCAACAGGGGAGTCCTTGGAGACCCCTTGGTAAGACTCCATGGGCCCTGGAGTGTAGGAGCAGCTCGGGCTGGTCACACCTGCTTGGCTGGGAGCTGATTGGCTGGGAGGTGATTCCCTTTTTTTGATTAATTTAATTACCGGATGATAATTAAATAACACTGTTCAACATTCGTTAAAGATTACTTTTTTCCCAAAGTTCTGTCACGCAGCTGTTGCAGCTTTGCTAAAATATGCTGAGTTTATTCAAAATTCCACTGATGCTCCTACAGCACTCAGAGTGCGTTTGGGGGCAGTGATAAAACGGCTCTGACAGATTCGTCATTAACGTGCGTTATGCGGCAATCCGGGCCTCCTTGGGCTGCGTAAATTCAGTTTCACCACCGCGTTCCATCTCCCTTCGGCGCGGCAGTGGAGCCGGAGACCCACTCAACATGGCGCCGCCGTGGCACCGCTCTGCATCCCGTTCCTACCTTCCTCCCATCATGCACTGCGCGACAACAGCCGTTCCGGTTTCGGCGCTGCGGTGATTGGTCCATCCTCTCCCCTGACCGGAAGTGAGCGTTCCGACAGCGAAGTTCGAACGCGAGCTGTCGGCCGGGCCGCGCTCTGTGCAGCTGCCGGCTGCCCCGCTCTCTTTCGGCCCGTCGGAGCGCGGATCCGGTATGCGGCGGAGGCCGGGTTGCGCTGGAAAGGGGGTTGGGGGGCTGGGAGTAGCGCTTCGTGTGTCTGCGCTGAGGCGGCGGGGCTCATCGGGTGGAGCGGCCCTTCCTGGGGCGGCCTGCAGAAAGGCCGGGCTGCGCTGTGCCGGAGCGGCGCGCGGGGTGGGATCGAAGCTGAGACGGCCCTGCTAACGGACAGAGCGCTGCTGGGCCGCTTAGCCCTATGGGGAGAGGCTCCCGCTGCTTCCTAACGAGGTTCAGCAAGGCCGAGTGCCGGGTCCTGCAGGTTGGCCACAATAACCCGCATGGAGCGTTCCAGGCTTGGGGCTGAGTGGCTGGATGAGTGTGAAGAGGAAAGGGACCTGGGGGTGCTCGGCTGAACACGAGCCAGCAGCGTGCCCAGGTGGCCAAGAGGGCCAGCAGCCTCCTGGCCTGCATTAGAAATGGTGTGGCCAGCAGGAGCAGGGAGGTGATCATCCCCCTGTACTCAGCTGTGGTGAGGCCGCACCTCGAGTATTGTGTTTGGTTTTAGGCCCCTCACTGCAAGAAAGATATGGAGACCCTGGAGTGTGTCTTGAGAAGGGCAACGAAACTGGTGAGGGGTCTGGAGCACAAGTCTTATGAACCGCAGCTGAGGGAGCTGGGATTGTTCAGTCTGCAGAAGAGGGGGCTCAGGGGAGGCCTCATAGCACTCTACAACTTCCTGAAGCTCCTTGTGATGAGGAGGGGTTTGGCCTCTTCTCCCAGGCAACAAAGAGGACTCGACGAAATGGCAAGAAGTTGTAGCAGAAGAGGTCTAGGTTAGACATAAGGAAGAACTTTTTCTCTCAGGGAGAGAAACAGAATTAGGATAGGCTACTGGCTGCCCAGAGAGGTGGCAGGGTCGCCGTCCCTGGCAGTGTCCAAGAGGCGTCTGGATGAGGAGCTGCGAGATCTGGTTTAGTGCTTGTGGGAGCAGTGGTGACGGGAGGGCGGCTGGAACTAGATGATCTTGCAGGTGGTTTTCAAAGTTGTGATTCTATGATTCTTGTGATTCTAGAGCTGTAGTCCAGCCCTGCTGCTGCTCTGTGGCACGAAGCTCTGAGCAGTGTTCTGTACTGTTAGCAATAGGGAAGTCCGAGCCATGCAGTGTGATTTGTTACTGCCAGGTGAGACAGGATGTGCTTTGGTGAGGAGATGGGCAGTGCTGGAGCTGCCCCTTGTGCTTCTAAGAGTGTGTCCTAAGTAAGATGTAAACCCTGCTGGCTCTTCCTCACTGCAGGTGCTTGGAGGATCTCAAGGTCTTGTGGAATTCAGGATGTCTGCCATCGACTACCAGGAAATTCTCAAGCACTATGAATTACATGAAACAATTGGAACGGGTAAGCGTGATCTTTGTACAAAAACAGCGTGCTAACAGTCTGACTCAGCACTCTCTTTATCTGAGAATAGATCAACTGCTCTTATAAGATCCCTACATCAGGTTTCACGTGTATAAACTTGAAATTGAATTTTGAAACCAGTTGGGAATTGATTACGCTGATCACCTCTTCCTCTAATTAAAACATTACACACAATGTGTGCTAGGTACTCTGCTTTCCCTGTACCATTATATTAGAGAAGAATTCACACTCAACTTTAGGTGTTTCTGTTTTGAATTTTAGGTGGTTTTGCAAAGGTGAAACTCGGACGGCATCTTCTTACTGGTGAAGAAGTTGCAACAAAAATCATGGACCAAGTTGCTTTAGGGGTAAGCCGAAAGATATTTAAATATGATAACACCTTCTGTTGGAGTTGTGGAGTTCACAAGAACACAGGGAGGTGGTATATAGAAGTGCAGCATACTAGTGCCATTGCCTTATGAAGGATGCTGTAGGAGTGGAAAAAGATGAGCAGAACACCACAAATCTTGTTCCTCGTTGTTCAGAGGGCAATGCTCTCTGGCTGTAAAATGGAGGAAGTTCAACATTATTGCAGCAACTTTAACAAAGTGCTAATGAAAATACTGGATATTTTACCTTTCAGCTTTCGCTGATCTGTGTTTCAGAATTCCTGTGGGAGCAATGTCAGCCGTTGCTGAGTTGATGCTGAATTGTGTACTGTCACATACAGGCTTTGACATCTTATGTTACACAGTAGTCAGATGTGGTACCTGGTGTGCCAAATTAATTAGCAATTTCATAGCTTGCTTTTATGGTCTCTTAAGGATGACTTGCCTCGTGTTAGAACAGAAATTGGTGCCATGAAGAACTTAAGTCATCAAGATGTTTGCCAATTGCATCATGTGATAGAGACATCAAAGAAAATATTCATGGTCTTGGAGGTAAGAAATAGTGTTTGTGCCACGCTTAAGGCTACTATTTTTATCTTTAGCAGTAGACAATAATATAAAAATGAAGCTGAAATGAAATGATTCTTAAATATCTCAATGGTGAATGGGTTCAAGATTCATTGGTTTTAAAATTAAGAATACAGTGTTCTGTATTCTGTCTTTCTGTAAAAGGCACTAATCAGCATTCACAGTAAGGGAACTGGTTTTAATTCCTAACTCACACTCAGTTTTTAAAGTAGCATCTGCAAGGTCTGCAGGACACCAGAGCCCCCACGTTGTTGCCATCTCCTGAGTGATTTATGCCACCCACGACATTGAGTGCAGTGCCTCAGTTACCAGATTGGAGGCAAGGGTCAGATTGTGTAGCTTGTGTGGTGTGCCACAGTGCTGGCCCATGGCATAACTGGAGCACTCTGTACTGCTCTGACTGAGCACGGGGAATGGTGTCCTGTGCTTGCTGTGCTCTCACTGCTGCTTATTTTTCTCTGATGCATTCTAAACACGTTGTCAGATAACTTTACCTTTCTCATTAAAGCACTGTCCTGGAGGGAAGCTGTTTGATTATATTGTTTCTAAGGACCACCTTTCAGAAGAGGAAGCTCGAGTCTTTTTTCGACAGACTGTTTCAGCAATTGCTTATGTTCCCAGTCAGGGTCGTGCCCACAGAGACCTCAAACCAGTAAGTTTGAACTGTATTCAGTCTTTCATAAATAATAATGAACGTGTTTTTATTTTTCCATTGGGAGAGAAAGTTGTTCCTTTGTGGTTGTGGTTTATTTAACCTGGCAGGTGCCTGAGCATCACGCAGTGCTTCACTCAATCCACTGCTTTCCAGTGAACTGCAGGAGATAATGGAAGGGGGGAGAAAACAACACAAAGTAGAACTCATGGGTTGAGATAAAATTATTTACTGAGATAGAGGAAAGGAAAAGGATAACAGTTACGATGAATGCAAAAGCAATTGCTCACCACCTACCAATCAATGTCCAGTTAGGCTCCTAGGAGTAGAAGAGATTTACATGAACTTCTACGCCCTTCAGAACTCCTTCCACACCATGTCATATGGTATGGGATCTCCCTTTGGCCAGTTTAAGTCAGCTATCCTAATTCTGTTCCCTCTCACTTCCTTGGGCTCTCAGCTGAGAATGACTTTGGCTCTGTGCAACACTGCCTAGCAGTAACTACAGATGTCAGTGTGCAATCTAGAGCAAAACTGGAGTATCATATCAGACACTGAAGAAAACAATTCCATCCAAGCTGAAACTCAGACACCCTTCATTATCTTGTGCTTAGAACTCTTCCATTACAGAAGATGTTAGATAATTATTACCATTCAATACTATGTTCTGCAGCTGAGCTGGATTTTGTTATCCTTGAAGAAGTATCTTCCTCTGAAAGGGGAGTAAAACATCAAGGCCCTAATGGGAGTGGAGCAGAGACACAGATTGGGTATGAATGTTGTTTTCACACTTTCCTTATGCCCTTTGTTGCAGTTTGTATCTAGAGAGAACCCTTGTGGTGTCAGTCTGTTATGTAGATTGCTCCAGTTTTGTGCCTCAAGGAAGAGTGATCCTTTAAACAAACAGTGGCTGTGCAGAGTATGGGATGAGATGCATGCCTCTGGCTGCATCCAGTGGGTTTTCTGTCACTGAAGGCTTTAAGCACAGGTTAGATACTGGAAGGTTTGGGTCTTTCTGCACAAGTAGGTTAGAACTTTGCATTTCTTAAGTTGCTGATATCGCTGAGTAAAGCAAATCATTACAGCACAAGCATTTTCCTAGGCATCTTATGAAATCCTCGTATCTAAAGAATCTTTCCGCTCTGAAAAATAAAGCATTGCCTGTACTTTTTGGAAGCAACTGGCTTCCAGCTGAAAAGTTGATGGATTCACAGGCTCAGACAGTAACTTGGAACGGAGGTGACTTCTAGAGATTTGTGCCTGAACCTGCTGCTCCGAGAATCCTGACATCAAGTTTCTCAGAGCTTTTTCGTTTTCGTCCTCAACCTCTCCCAAGGATGAGGCTGCATGCTCTCTGTGGGCAATCTGTTCAATGCTTGAGCAGTTTTGTTTCCTTATATCCAGTCTGCTGTTTCAATGAACGACTGTTTTCTGTCACTCTCCCACCATGACCTGCTGTACAGATTCTCAGTCTGTCTTCATGCCTCCCTTGTGGGCGTTTAGAAGTTGCCACGAGGTTCCTCTGCACTCTGAACAAACCTCTTTCTCCCCAGTTTCTTTTCACAGAGTGGGAGCTTCAGCTCCCTGCGCTGACTGGAGGCCATCCACAAAACTTGCTTTGGGTTGTTATCTTTCCTCGCCAGAAACTAAATACAGTATTGTAAATGTGGTCCAATGAGTGTGAAACAGGGGTGACTTGTCCTGGTCTGGTTGTGCTGCTTTTTAATGCAGCTAATTATCCTGTTGTGCTTTTTTTTCCTGTCAGCACACACTGCTGGCTTGCATTCATCTTGTGGTCTTTCACCACTTGTCCTCCTAGTCCCCAGGCCCTTTCTAACAGATACAAACCAGTATTTCCCACCTAGGATATGGGAACTTGTTAGCAGTCACTGAAAATCTCTAAGAGAAAGAGAGAGGGCTTTTAGTAGACTGCTGACCACAACAAGAAATAACAGAAGAGAAAATATGTTTCCTTGAGTGTTCAGGAGAAAATAATTCCTGACTGCTTTTTCATTCACCAGGAAAATCCGCTGATTGATGAGAAACATGTTTCTCATAATTTGAAGCTGACAGACTTTGGACTCTGTGCAAAGCCAAAGGTAAGAGTATCTGAAATCAAATATAATGTGCCCCCAAGTAATGCATGTTTTTCTACAGTATGCAACAGGGACTTGCCCAAACACCCTACATTCAAGCTGTCTCTATGGTTGACATGCAGTTGCATCTTGCTTGGAAGGGCCTTAGCTGTGTGAGAGTGAACAGATTGCTCAGAAGCATGCTCAGATTCTTTTCTCTACCCAGACTTCCTATTTTCATAGTGTAAGTCGTAGATAATCTTGTACATGTATCACCTGTCTTATGCAAGGGCCTGCCATAGGAGCACTGGGCTGGCATGCCATTATTTCTTCGAAGGAACTGTGTGTAGATTGAGATCATGGATAAAGCCAAATGAGTTTTGCAGGTGACAAACAGATCCTGTGGTTGTTTATGCTTGAACTGAATTGTTTCTTGATCTTAAAACTGCTTTCTAGGAGCCTTTACTTAACATGCCAGATGGGTGCTGGTAAGAAAGAATTCAATGGGAAGAATGCCTTCCTGATTCAAAGAGAATTACTTATCCTCAAATTGCTTTTCCTGGCCAAATTTAGAGCCTCTCGCAGGTAACCAAGCCCAACAGGCTGTTGTCCCAGTGGTATAATGTCATCTTGCTCTGACCTGTTTAGAACAAAATTCAAGTAGAGTAATAGGATACTCTGAATAAGGAAGTATTCTATCAGTTGTTCTTTGTCAAGTTTGTAAAGTGATTGCATTAAGTTGTTCTAAATGACCAGCGAGCCTCAAACACAACAGCTCTTGCATGACTTCTTTCTCAGGTCTGTGTTTGCACAGGCAGTTCATCTTAGTAGGTGATCAGCTAAGGGAAATAATGCATCATGCCAAGGATACATCAGATAAGTGAGCAGCTTGGGATCTGTATAGTTGTACAATGCTCATGGTCTCAGACAATATTTGCTTAGTGAGGTCACTATTGAATGAAAACCAAATATATAATGAATGAAAGTATGCCCAGGAGAAGAAGCCTCTGAGGCTTCTGAAGTGTCCTTACAGAAAGCATGAACTCTGTTAAAGCAAACTCTTCTGTTTTCTGTGTTATTCCAGGGAGGCCTTGATGACCACCTGAACACGTGCTGTGGGAGCCCAGCATGTGCAGCACCAGAGCTTATCCAGGGCAAAGCCTATATTGGCTCAGAGGTATGCAGACCAGAGTTTGTCTGTTTTGCACCTCTCCCCTCTTTCCCTCCCCAGAGAGCGTTTAAAGGCAGTGGAGCTCAGATACACTCACTTGGTTCCCCTCCTGAATTCTGCTGGGTTGCATTGCTCAGTGGCTCTCAGAAGCTGTCAGTGGCCACAGACTGAAAAGTGCAATGGGCCGCAGTTCACACAGCTGGCTGGTTTGTCTCTGGCTGATCCTCATCTGTCTCCACCAATTGTTCCCTACTTTGGGGCTCTATAAAACAGCAACTTCAGAGATCTCCTTCTATTAGTAAGTTTTTGAAAGAGCGATTTGCTCTGCTAATTGTCCATCATTGGTCAAACTTTGGTGCGGTCTCAGGATGTTACGTGTTTTGTTAGACTTGTCTTTAGCTTCCAAGTTGTGTTGAAGACTTGCTTCCATTGTAATGCACAACGTACTAAAAATTGAGAGATGAAAACGTGAAGAGTTTTTCCAGCTTTGATTTCATGTCTAGAACTTTGGAACCCACTACTTGCAGTTGTTCATCTGTCCCAACTGGTCTGGTTTGAAATGCCCTCATGCTTGTTGAATTGCTCTGCTGTTAAAGATGGAGCAATTCTTTCGGGTACCATTGCACCGCTGTTGATGGCTTCTAATTCTTGCTTTATTTGTTTGTTTTCCCCAGACTGCTTTTCAAGCCTCCTTTTTCTTTACAGTCAAAGTGAGAATTGCACTGTGAGGTGTAGAGCCTTGTTGTGCCTGTACATAAAGAGAACAGCAGCAGAGCCTCACAGCTGACTGCTGGCAGCTCTCGTTGTAGCCAGTAGCACGTAACTGTGCCAAATCCTTTGTGATGGGTTTGATTTCATTTTTGCCAGTGAAATCCTTGTAGGTATAAGGTACTGCAGAAGGGTGATGAGCTAAGATGAAGATATTGGTTTTAGTAGTGCTTTAAGTTGAGCGGAAGAGCAATTGAATTAGGGTCATATGCTTTGTCTGGAGCCATAAGGCTTTTTTCCTGAGGGAAAGAGCCAGCTTTTCACAGGCTGCATGTGGCCTTTGGCAAGGGCAGACAATACAATCTGTCAGTAAGCCATTTTAGGTGCTTCAGGTTTGTAAACTTGTCCTTTTATTTTTTAGGCAGATTTTTGGAGCATGGGTGCACTGCGGTACGCTCTGCTGTGTGGGTTTCTTCCTTTTGATGATGGCAGTGTGATGGCACTCTGCAGGAGGACAACAGGAGGTATCGATGGTGCTAGAATACACTGAGAAGGGAAATAGCTGAGCATGACAAGAGGCCTTGCTTTTCTGATGGCAGAACATGCTGGGCTGTGCTGTGTGTGGAAAGGCCTGTCTGCTGAATATTGTCCCCTTTTTTGCTGCTTTGTCTACCAGTATTTTGTGGATCTGGTTCTACACTTGGTTGGCCTATGCGGCGCTGTAGCCTGATTATATAATATGATAGCATGCAGAATTTAAGGAGAAGTATTTACTTGCCAATGGGCTAATTTCTGTATCTGGTTCTTCAACTGGCTGCTCCCTGTACTACCTGTAGTAAAAATATAAATGCATCGTTTGATTTACCAGCAATGAAAGTTATTGAATGCCAGATCTTCTCATGTCTAGGAAGAGCAAAGTTCTGCATCTATTCAGATTATTCAGATAATTAGAATTTTATATTATTCAAATATTCAGAATTTCCTCTTCCAGAACCAGGAGGAAATGTAGGACCCCACTGATTGCCTTCGAGTTCAGCAGTTCGTTCTGTTTCCTTTCAGAGCGCACAACAACCTGAGCGTGTGAATCGAGTGACAGGGCTTTTCAGGCTGGTGTGAACTGTGTTGTGCACTGAGCCCTTGTCCCTTTGTAATTAGGACGTTGTCCATTTCCGCAGGACTGCAGAAAATCCTTTGTGCTGATCACTACTCCAATGTGCAGAACGTGGCAAATGGAAAATGATCCAACTGCTTCAGGTGTACATTTCCTTAAAATTGTGGGTAGTTTTGGACTGAGAGCTTGTAAGCAGAATGGAGCTCTTAAAGCTGTCCAAGATTGTTTCTGCACCATTTAGTTCTATCTGTCTGATGCACACAGGAGCTGAGGGCTGCAGTGCTTGAACTGGTGGAACTTGTTTAAGTGAACTGGGATGAGCAAGTTTCAGAACTGAGTCAGAATGCAGTAAAAAATGGATACTCTCACAAGCATTAAGATACTGGCTTGCTATTTCTGCACTGAATTTGTTTTAATTTTATGTGGCTGTGATCTGAAAAGTGCTTGAAATGCAGACACAGAGGCATTGTTGTGTAATTAATTGACTGTCACACGTTACAGATCCTGAGATATCCTGGAATCTAAAACTCAGAATTGGTTTAAGTCTGCTGCTTGAATCCAATCAGGATCACAGCATCTGTGTTCAGTGTTCTTTTCCCTGTAATGCTCCACATCGCTTCATTTTGGAAATACTTAAGGAAATTGACTATGTGCCATAACTGCTGTTAGAACAAAGTGTTTCTGGTGTGCTGTTGGGCATTTTGTAGCTCTTGGGAGCAGTTTCCCTTCCAGCATTGCCCTCAGCCAAGCACGTGTTGATTTTTACCATTAAATTTATTCAAGCTGTTCTTAAAGCAGAGTTTGTAATCTCTGTTCCTACGCTTTGAAAGAAAAGAGATGTCAATATCATCCAAATAATTTAGTAGTTCCTTTTGAGCTAGTTGTTCAAGGTTCATTCTCAATCCTCTCTTATTTTAGTGAAGAAAATAACTTTTTTATTACAGAGAGGAAAACACACTGTTCCAAAATGGCTTTCCCCTAGCAGCACGCTGCTACTTGACCAACTGCTGCAGGTAAAAGAGCTGCTTCTATTCAGAGTGATCTACAAAATGCTGTTGTCTCCTCATCTGCATGTTTGTTCCTATTCCATTGCTGGTACAGTGTCTGGCATTGAGTGTCAGCTCAAAACATTGATGGAGTGCTTAGAAAATATGCAGTGTTTAAACAAGTTAAACTGCTCCACGCCTGATGTCCTTGAAGAAAAGGTTAGCATTGCCTTGTGCTGAAAATTCTCCAATAATGACGTAGTACTAGTTAATGGTTATGGAAATGATTACAGTTTTAATAATTACACAGTCTTCAAGCAGCTTGCATTTGGATGTTCTTAATTGTGCTGTGTAATTAAAAGTGATCAGTACACAAAAGCTGTTTCTCAAAGGAAGCTGAACGTACTGAGTGTGCCTTTGGGCTGCATCTACGCCGTCTCACATACAAAATGCTCGTGGAACATTTACTGTAACCATAGGTGCTGTAACTGTTCTTTACAGCTCAGGTGTTTGACCTTCCTTCTGGTGAAGGGAATAAATACTAATAGTATTATTAATATACGAAATACTAATAAATACTATTTGTGCTTCCAGGCACCTTGAAGTTCTTAGGAAAAGAATAACTGTCTCCAGTTCTTCTGCACCTTCAGAAAGTTTGCAGGCAGCCCCGTGCTGAGAGGTGCGGTGGATCAAACAGGAGGTAGGGATGTCTCCTCCTGGTGGTATTCAGGGCCGGGTTGGATGAGGCCTGGGCAGTTTGATCTGGTGAGTTGCAGCTTTGCAACTTGGAGCTTGATGGTCTTTAAGGTCCCTTCCAACTCAAGCCGTTCTATGATTCTCTGGAGCTGTGCTTGTGCTCCTTATCTCTCAATTGTCTGACCTGTGTGAGAGGTTCGGGTAGCGGGGTTGGGGTGGGGGTGGGAATTGGGGGTGTGAGGGAGATTCTTGCTGTGGATCCTGAAGTTGCTGTGTATTTGCAGCCAATGGCTGCTGCTGGCCTCTGGGTGCCACTGTTTCTCTGAAGAACAGCTGTGCTGATCTTACACCACTGTGCTGTGCATGCCGTGCAACTGAATAATTAAGAAGGGATAGAGGTGTAACTTGTGCTCTAGTGAAAATCTCATCTGCTGGCAGGCTTTTGTACTTGAATGCAGAACCTGTTGCCACAGAGGGACCAGTTGCTGAAGTTTGGTGACTCTGTTTACTCCTTGCAGTATTTAGCCCTGATGCTAACTATTTAAAATAGAAAATCTGAAATGGTGGCTAACTATTGACTTGATTGCTGCATATCAGAAGACTATCATGGTGATATTGGCTCTGTGAGATGACTTGGAAGCTGTTTCTTCAGTACAGGTCTTGTTCTTGCAGCTGGGGCACCTTGATGAAGACTGTGCAACAGAACTTGCTGTGTTTCACCACCAGAGCAGAGAGAGTATATCAGCATTAATATCAGAGGTAATGAATGTATGTAACTCATTGTATTTAAGCTCACTACTACAGTAAATAACCTTTCTGTATTAACAGACTCTAATGCTTGCTTCTTCTCAAACATGAGATCTTTCATACCTTTCAGAGCTAAGGTACCCCTGCTGAACTCCACAGTCTATCTGTAGCTAATAACTACATTTCTGAAGTTCACATTTATTCTATTTTTCTCCTTTAGTTTTGTTTCCTAAGCCTTTCTGTTATTTTCTACCGTGCTAAAATCCTGATGAATCTCTGGAAGTCCAGATAGACTCAAAACAGAAACGTATGGATGCACAGCAGGTGTCAGGTGCTGGCTGAACTCACTGCTCTGAAATGTTTCATTAAGAAGTGGAAAATATCAACACCTCACTCAGACAACCAAACAAGTTTTGGGAATTACAGCTCACAAACTCTTAAAGAAATGAATCCATCCTAGTAACTTTTGAAAATAAATGAGAAAAGCTAAACTGAGTGCTTCTAGAGATACTGTATCAATGTCACTAATGACATTCCAAGCTGCAGAAGAGATTTAAAACACGATGAGTACTCTGGCTTTAACCTGAATCTGAAAATTGTTTCTTGAAATTGAATTGTCTTTCTATTAAATAGAAAGTGGTAGAATTTGGAAGGATTGTTAAGATTTCCACATAACTTTAGTAGGAATAGATATAAAATGTAAGTTTTACCTAGGAGAGGCACGTCTACTTTTTTTCAGGTACAAAAAATAATGAGAACAATCTGCCTACAAGGGGAAGAAGTTCTTCCATGTTAGTCTGTGATATTTTCACAGTCCTTTATCAGAGGACTTCTAATGCCTTACAAGTAATTCAAGCTGATTGTACTGCACTGTCAGTCTATCAAGCATTTTACCCATGGTTCTCATAGTAGTCAATAAGCTGCTGAAAATCGAGTTGAATGTTGATGCTCCTTGGAGCTGGGCTGAAACATGACCCCCAAAAATGGGAGTTCAGATGGAATACTGTGCAAAATGCATTAACAGGAGCTTTGCCATTCACTTCAGTAGAGCCGTTCTGGCACCAGCTTTACTTTTCTCTTTCAGCAATTGTCCTGCTCTCAAGCAAAAACAAGAGCAGTCTGCTTCTTTATCTTAAACTTGTTGTGTGAGCAGCTAAGGTCTGAAACTAGCCTGATGTGATCAGGTGTGAAGGTTGCACATCAAGGGGAAGATATTCCAGACATGCAGAAACGTTTGGAACGCTAAGCTTTGTTTGTACTGACAACTTCTCTGAAGAGATCTAAATACTCTTGTTTTCAGGTGGAATTGTGACCAGATGTCACAACCTATCTCTTGCTTCAATCCAGGAAGGTTCGTGGCAAGCGCATCCACTTCAGGATTCCATCACAAACGACGTGCAGTACAACACAGCCAGCAAGCCAGGGGTAAGTGTTAGAGTTCAGCACAACATTCTGGTAAAACGCTGCTGTGTGCCGAAGCTCTGCCTGGGTAAACAGCCTGGTGGCCTCAACATCTGTAAGAGAGATGTGTGCAGCCAGTCTTGGTCGTCAAATCTTGTTCTATGATACGGCCACTCAGTTTGTGTATGAAAGCAGAGGATGTGATCTTTCTAGATTTCAGGGAGGCCTTTGATCCTGTCCCTCGTGGCATCCTTCCAGACAGGTCATCCAAATGTGAGATGGACAGGTACAGGCTGTACTGAGTGGCTCAGTGGCAGAGCTCAGAGTCACAGTGAATGGGGCTCCCATTGACTTGGACGCAGGAGAGGCGTGCATCCTCTGCAGCTGATGATATTTAACTGGGAAGTGCTGGAGGCTCCCTGGAGGGATGGGAGACCTTGCAGAAGAATCTAGATAGATCAGAGCGTTAGGCAATCAGCAGAGGAAAATGCCAGACACTGTACCAGCAATGGAATAGGAACAAACATGCAGATGAGGAGACAAGTGTCTGGAGAGCAGTACTAGGACAGGGTCTAGAGGTGGTGGGGTCAGCAAGTTTAACGTGAGCCAGTGGTGTGCCCTGGCAGCCAGGAGGAGGGGAACAAAGCTGCTAACAGGACTGGAAGGTGTGTGCTCTGGGGAGAGGCTGAGGGCACTTGCATTGCCTAGTCCAGAGAAGAAAAGGCCAGGAGATGACCTCTTTGCTCTCTGCAGCTCCCTGAAGAGGGGAGAGCAGAGGAAGGTGCTGTGTTTACCTGGGAACCAGTGACAGGACGATCAGGAATGGCCCAGAGCTGCATCAGGGGAAGTTCAGACCAGACAATAGGAAACATTTATTTACTGTTAGTGTGGCCAGCTGCTGATACAGGCTTCTTAGGCTGGTGGTTGATTCCCCACTAAAAAAAATAAAAGCCATACAGAGTTGAAGTTACGCAAGAAACTCGAGGTGATTGCTCTTGAAGAAGGACCTTGCACAGAGAAATGCCCTTTTGCTGCATCTTCCCCGTCAGCCATGAAGACCCATAGTACTATTGAGGTTGGAGACCTTCCTGCTCTGGATTGGTTCCTTTCATTGTCTCTTGGTGGATTGTTTTCTCCAATCTTCAGGACTGTGAGATCTGCCAATGCTTGCAGAGTCTCAATTTAGTCTTTCTTACTTCCTTATCTTGCAGTTAGAGTAAGGTCTGTGGCTTTCTTTACTTGCAGCAGGGTGAAGGTCCAGCAGTCTGTTTCCTTAGGCTTCAGCAGATTTAATTGCATCTTCTAAGCAAGTTCTGTGCAAGATTATTCTATTCAAGTAGCACAACAAATTAGAGAACAAGAATAGCCTTATGAATATAGAATCATAGAGTAGAATCATAGAATGGTATGGATTGGAAGGGACCTTTAAGATTATCTAGTATTTGTAGGCAGGGAATACTTCCCCCTAGATCAGGTTGCTCAGAAGTCCTATCCAGCCTGGCTTTGAATGCTTGGAAGGAGGAGGCATTCACAACCTTGCTGGACAACCTGTTGCAGTGTCTCACTATCCCCACTGTAAAAAATTTCTTCCTAGTATGTAGTCTAAATCTTCCCTTTTCCAGTTTAAGCCATTTCCCCTTGTCCTGTCACTACCTGGCCTCCTAAAAAGTCCCTCCCCAGTTTTCCTGTAGGGCCCTTCTGGTACTGGGAGGCCACTACAAGGTCTCCCTGGAGCCTTCTCTTCTCCACATTGATGAGCTCCAGCTCTCTCAGCCTTTCCCTACAGCTGAGGTGTTTCAGCCCTCTGATCATCTTTGTGGCCCTCCTCTGGACCTGCTGAACAACTCCGTGTCCTTGTGCTGAGGGCTGCAGATCTGGGCTCAGTGCTGCAGATGGTGTGTCAGTGAGAGCAGAGCAGAGGGGCAGCATCACCTCCCTTGAACTGCTGGTCACAGAATCACAGAATTGCAAGGTTGGAAACGACCTGCAAGATCATCTAGTGCAACCAGCCTCCCATTCCTATTAGTACCACAGGCTACTAAACCATATCGCGTAGCTAATAATAATGTGATTTCTGTGATCACAGTGAGTTAGTCTTTCACACCCAGATCATTAGTCTTTCTGTGTTCAGCAACAGTGAAGTTGCTCTATCTCCACTTGTGAAATGGGTGCCAGGTAGGTCTGGTTAGTGCTGCTATTGAAAAAATGCATTATGCCCTCACATACGATGATGAAAATCACGTAACACAGCAGCCTATCAGTCCTTCCACAGTAGTCAGAACAAACTTCACCCGCCTGCCTGAAGGTAAGGCATCTGAATACATGCTCAACCTGCCAAAATACCTGAACAGCAAATGCCTCTAATTAGAACTGGTCTCATGTGAAGACAAGAAAGTGAGGGAATGTAACCTTTCACATAAGCTGGCATTGTTCAGCCTGGGAAGAGATGGCTCAGGAAGATCTTATTGTGAGTGAATACTGGACTGAGGATGCAAAGAAGGTGCAGCCAGGCTCTTTTCATTGGTGCCCAGTGGCAGGACATGGGCAGAAACTGGACTGTAAGAGATTCTGTCTAAACATCAGGAAAAAATTCTGTGTGTGGGTGACCAAGCACTGCCACACATCGGCCAGAAATGTTGTGGAGTTTCCCTCCTTGGAGATTTTCAAAAGCTGACAGAAATAGTTTGGGGCAGCCTGCTTTAGGTGACCCTGCTTGGGCAGGAACGTAGGACCAGATGAGCTGCGAAGTCCCTGCCAACCCAGTCTGTGATTCTGTGAATTTGATGGCACAAGAGTAACAGCACCTTATTGGAAACTGTTTTATGTGTAAGGAAATTCCAAAAAAATCATTATGGCCTCCATTTCTTCTGAAACACAATAGTCACGATATCCTGCTCAGGCATTCATATTGTAATGGAACGTGATTTCAGTTACAGAATAGAGATTGCCCATAGCTAGCAGCCCTCTGGAAAGGGCTTTTTAGTAAGTCATCATAGAGCTTCCCTAGATCTGCTGTTTCTGCTTTCACTAGCAATGAGACACGTCATCGTTGTGACATCTGTGCACACAGGTCAGGAGACACTTATCTGTCAGTAGAACACAGCTTGCAAAAATGCCTCCTTTCTATCTCAGGACTGATAAGGTAGCTGTATGCAGGATTGGCAAAGTGCTATGAAATAAGTCCATGGGAAGGATGTTCCTGAAATCATAATGAGCTGTTAGAAGCAAAAGATGTTTTGATACCACAGTCATGTGTGGTGTGAGATGTGAAGGTTAGCAATCTTGACTGAAATACTGAATTCCATGATTCAGTAAGGAACTTTTGCCTGGGCTTCCTCATAGGCTTCCAAACACTGCTTCAAGCAGTGCTGCGGGTGGCACAATCCTATGTTTTGGATATGACTTGTTTACCTTTCTGTGAGCCACTTTCAGACCTCACGGCATTCTTTTCTTCAGTTCTTTCCAGGCTGTCGTTTGACTTTTGTTGAAAAGAGCTTGTGGTCCAAGTCTCCAAATGGAAGGCTCTGAGATGCTGCTCTTGTTGACACAGGTTGTAAAAGATGACTCGAGCTTTAAGAATAATTTCCCTTCTGCTCTTGATATGAATGTCAAATCCACAATTACAATATTGAGAGCATGATATAAAATTGGGGCTGTTGGCATGTGGACTTCCATTAGCTGTTAGCCATAGTTAGGAACTTGCAAAGCAATCATATTTAGATTTTACTGGTATTATTTTTTTCTGATGAAATCTTCCTTTTAATCCTGCAGAAGAATCTCAACTGAACGCTTCTTTTCAGTCTGAAAAGGCTGTGACATCTGAAAGTGTGCCAGGTTGCAGCCATGTGCCACATGCGTTTGGATCCATGGAATTTGCTGATGGAACTTCATTGTTTGAAGAATCTCCACTAGAAGAGTTTGTTCTAAATGCTCACAGAACAAAGCAGGTATCTGAAGATCCAGTGCTGGTTTCTGACAGAAAAAATACAATTCTTAATCCAGAAATCTGCTTCTCAGTGTGTATAATGCTTATTACATATTTAAGTACCTAGTGGACCTTGACCAAAGGGAGATACAGATTGAGCAAAGAAGTATGTTGAGCATCAATTGTGATGCCTTCTACCTGAAAGCCGTGGTTCATTTGATGAGAACCTTAACTTCAGTGTTCGGTTTGCACTGAAACAGCGAGTAAGGAAACAAGTGAAGGAGTCAGTGAGGATTTTAAAACAAAATGGGAAGTGATAAGGCACAGTTAATAAGATTTTGGAGTTAGGCAAGAGGTGGACAGAGCTTTAAAGGTACCGACAGAAATTCAATCTCTCTGTATTGGACAAGAAAACCCACAGTGAAACAATTCAAATTTTGCAGCTGAAAAAGTGATAATTCATAGCTATGTTTAGATAAGCTGGTGAGGAATAATCCTAAATGTAGAATTTAGATGAACAGATAGAAAAATGGCACTTGACAATCTATAAGAAGCAAACTCATTTTAGGGGAGAATCAGAGGTACTGAAGAGTTTTTAACTGCTTTGCTCAATAGACAAGTAGTGTAGGATGTTTTTATAAGCATTGTGTCTGACCTGCTTAGATGTTAGAATTTCCTTGACAGTGACTTCTCTGGATGTGATTGCAGTACCTGGCAGCATTCGAGGTGTGATACTCAGCTGGGCAATATGGAATTCACACTGTCAGCTCCAGTGACAGGAAAAGTGGCATCTGTGAAGCATGCAAAGAAATGTGGATGCAGAGTCAGCATGAAGAAATGCGCTGCCCTTTGCACTTCCTGCTCCAAAGGCCTCCTTTCCAAAGAGTGAGACACAGAAGCAAGTGCAAGGCAAACCCCTCCAGGCACCTCCTTCCACAGGTATGTTGTGTCTAACAGATGAGAACCTAGAACGTGTGCAGCTTAGGGATTTTTTAAATTCAAATGTGAACACAATACTTGTAGATCCTAACCTTCTGTTTCTGGAAGATTTAGGTTTGGGGTTTTTTTGGTCACAGCGCATGTATTCACCAGCCTGTACATCTGACAGTGACTGCAGCTGCTTTAGCCGTGTGTCAGGGCAGGTTGCTGGTCTGTTCATTACAGAAGTTCTCACAAGGAGGTGCCTTTAGATGCATCCAGATAATGAGACAATGGCTGTTCCTAAAACTGGCACGTGGTTCCCCTTCTCGTGGAGATCTAGGAGAAAATTTCTTCAACGTTCATTATGTTTTTTGGTTTTCTTCTGGGCTGCTATTTGGAGTGAAAGAAAAGGGTAAATGCTTTTACTTAACTGTGCTCTTATTGCATCTTGCTTCTAAACGAAATGTAACCTGTACTTTCACAAATCTGCTTGGTGTGGCATTGAAAATACTGAGGCTAGCAATGTTAACACCTGCATTTATGTGGTGGACCAGAAACGTGTCCATGCTGTATCAGCTCCTCTGGGTTACAGAGATGTTTGTCCTCATCCTTAGTGTTGATACTGCACGTGTTCACTCTGCCCTTTAAAGTATTAAGCACTTCTTACAATTGAAGATTCTTCTGTTCCAAGTGCTAGGGAATATTGTTCAGAAATG
>NW_024884463.1:0-26976 GCF_019232065.1 Centrocercus urophasianus | reverse complement strand
CGGCACCGGGGCTGCTCGCGGGGCGGCTCCTCGGTGCCCGCACTCACCCCGCTCCGTTCGGCCCCGGCCGCGGCAGCGCAGCCGTCGCGGTTTCGTGGTTTTTTCCTCGTTATTCCACATTCCCGGCGTCACGCAGCGATGGGAGTCAACGGGGCGACGCGGCGGCTCCGAAGAATGAGCTACAACTCCCAGAAAGGCACGGCGCTCCCACAACGCTTTATTTTGTGATTTCCATCTTCCAGGGGGAGGCAATGACAGCAGAACCCAAAGCTCACAGCAGCGCTCTCCTTTGCTCCCTGTGTGTCACAGCTGCTGCAGCATCGGCACGAGAGCTTTGCGTTTTGGAAACTCTCGTTTATTTAGTAGCCCGTGGGTCTCGTCACGGTGATTAGATCTTAATTACAGAAAAAACACAACCATCACCACCACCGTTTGCGCCGGCGCCCCTCGCGCTGCCTGAGTGCGATGCTCACAGCCCTGTGCAGCACCTCATCAGCCTGCACCTCGCGGTCCTCCCGCGTGTAACGGCCCAGCTGTGTCACCAGCAGCAGCACGCAGGGCTCCCGGGCAGCGAATCTGAGGCAGCGCTGGCGCTCCTCGGCCAAATGCTGCTTGTCCCACTGAGAGCCCCCGAAAATCGCCGGGGTGTCCATGACCACCACGGACCACTCGCCCCAATCCCGCCTGCCGTCTTTGCACGTGGTGGTGACGGGTTGGGACGCCAGCCGGGACTCGAAGCGCTCCTCGCCCAGCAACGTGTTGCCGGTGGCGCTGCGCCCCGCGGGGGAGAACCGCCGCTCCCGTCTCCGCGGCGCGGTCCGCCATGGGCGCGGAGCTGCGGCCGCCTCGGTTCCGCTCCCCGCTCGCTCACCCGGCGGACGGCCGCGCTCTGCGGGACGGGGACCGCCTGTGGGCGGGGATGGGCGGCCGCGGAGCTCCTGGGACGGAGCTGCGGTCCCCGGTGTCGGTGCGGGGAAGCGCGGAGCCGGGGCGGCGGGGGGAAGGGGGACAGGGGGGACACGGGGACTAGGCGATATGGGGACATTGGGACACTGGGACAGTGGGTGTCAGGGACATGGGGACGCAGGGATTTTGGGACTTTGGGACTTCAGATCACGTGGGCTGCTGACACAGGGACATCGGTAATGTGAATATTGGGACCATCAGGACACAGTGGCACGGGTAGCTCAGGCCACCGAGCGACGACGATGCCGGGACCTCAGAGATCGGGGGCTGCCGGCACTGCAGAGGGCTGAAAGAAACCGGCGTGAGAGGTGCGGGCTGCAAACGAGACGTTCCGGAGCAAACCGCGTTCTCCGGCCGCTGCCCTCCGGCTCCGGCTGAGCCCGGCGCTGCCCGTCGCCCCTTCGGGAGCTCGGAGGTCGCAGCGGCACCGCAGAGCCCGCTCGTGTCCGGGCCGGGCGGGGGCAGAGCAGCTGCGCCACCCGATGGGGCTGCGCGTCCCCCCCCGTGCTCAGCGCTGCCTGCGGAGCTCCGCACAGCGCGCGGGTCGCGAACGCCCTCTGGAGCACACAGCGCGTTCCTTCTGCCACCCCTTTTCCTGGGGGAGA
Source organism: Centrocercus urophasianus (assembly GCF_019232065.1). Classification (NCBI taxonomy): domain Eukaryota; kingdom Metazoa; phylum Chordata; class Aves; order Galliformes; family Phasianidae; genus Centrocercus; species Centrocercus urophasianus. The sequence goes on along the minus strand of NW_024884463.1, from coordinate 25,405 downwards.
ACGGCGAAACGAGCCGAACCTGACGGAAGCCGATGGAGGCGGAAGCGGCCCCGGCTCTCCTCGGCCGGGACGGGCGCAGCCCGAGGGGGAACGGCAGCTCCTGGGCACCGGCCCGGCTCTGGAGACGGCGGAGGGCTCCGTGGCCGTGTGCCGCTCACCCCGGTGTCGGAGCAGGCCGAGCCGCGCGACTCTCCCCGAGCTCTTAGCAAGACGGAGACGCGGCGTTTTCCAGGCGTTCATTAATTTAATTAATACACAGCGGCAGTGCCTGCATTTCCACACACACAGCGGCAGGGGGACACGCGGGCGGACGCGGGACGGGGATCGCTCGGCGCGGGTGTTCGCGGGGGGCTTCGTCGTGCGCGGGGTCGCTGGCACGGAGCGGGGAGCGGCGGGAGGGGGGAGGAGGAGCAGCTCCCTCGGGGGTCGGGAGGAGCCGTCACCGGGAGCTGCGGCCGGGCCGGGTGTCAGCTCCCCCCGCAGCCGCGTCCCGACGCACCGCATCACCCCGCGGGGCGGCGCGGAGCGGTGTGAGCAGCGTCGGCAGCGGGAAGCTGGTTTTCCCCTGCAAGCGGCGGGGCAGCAGCGGCGCGGGCGAGGGGCGCGCAGCCTGGATGCAGCCGTGAGTTCGTCTCATCCCGGCTCACCGAGCGCCGTCCCGGTTCAGAGCGCAGGACGGCGCGCACGGATGGAAGCCCAGCGGATGGCGGCCGCCGTCCCGCAGTGGCAGCCAGGAGCGCTCCCAGAACGCTGCGGCTTACACGGAGCGGCGGGCACAGAGGTGATGCGGGATTTGCACCGTCCCACGTGCAGCGGGGCTGCGGTGCCGCCTCTTCCCCTTCCCCGGTGCTTGGGGACAGCAGAGCGGGACAAGGGGCAGAGATGTCCACCCCAACCCTCGCTTCTCCTGGCCGTGGCTGAGCACCGGCACGTTTTCAGCCCGCCGGGAGCCCGCAGTGCTCCCGTCACCACGCACCCACTCCTGGTTGCACCGCCCAGGCCGGGCTCTCTGCTGCTCCGGCCGCATCCCACGCCTCGCCGCAGTCCCTCCTCCAGGCTGGAGCTGCCGCTGCCCTTGGGAAGCAGTCTGCACCTGTGAGCTTTGCGGGTTTGTTTTAATTTTGCACGATTTCTGTGTTTCAGGGCGCTCTGCAACGCTGCAGCAGCACCAGCCCGGATGGGGGATGGGGGGTAAGGGGCAATGGGGAGCACGGGGGCACGGGGTGCACACAGCAGTGCTGAGGGGAAACCCCCCCCCCCCGCTGCTCCTCGCTCAGGGGTTCCACCTGTGGCCCCGCTGTGCACCTGGCTGCAGTGCTGAGGTGCTGGGAGTGGAGGGGAGGAAACCACCCGGGGAACTCAGCCATTTCCAGAGGCGGCCGCCTCACTCAGCTCCTCCCAGTGCCCCGGGGGGTGGCAGAAACCCAATAGGTGCCCAACAGCCCGGGAGAGCCTGAGGTGAGGAGCAGGAGCAGCTGATGGGAGAGACCTCGTGGTGATCAGGAGAGCAGCTCCGTGCAGGGAGCACGGGGTGCCTGGGGGGGCTCAGGCAGAGCTGGCACTGACCACGCCGTCACAACAGCACCGAGGGGATGGCGCCCACTGAGACGCCCAGCGGCCCCGAGCCTCCGTGCAGCGCTTGGAGCCATGCTGGGGGGGCTCAGGGCACGGAGAGCCCCGCAGGGCAGCCATGGGAGGGGGTCCCGGGGCGCGGGGGCTCACGTGAGGGCGTTCTCGGCCCTGTGGGTGCGCTGGTGGAGCTTCAGGGAGCCCTTCTGGCTGAAGCTCTTCCCGCACTCGGCGCAGGCGAAGGGCCGCTCGCCGCCGTGGGTGCGCTGGTGTGCAGCCAGGCTGCTCCGGCAGCCGAAGGCCTTCCCGCAGCGGGTGCAGGAGAAGGGGCCGCCTGCTGCCGTGGGACCACCGGCTTCCTCATGCGGCTCCGAGCCCGGCGAGCGGCTGCAGGCGGCGGCGCTGGTGGCCCCGGGTTGGTCCTCGGCGTGGGTGCGTTGGTGGTTGAGGAGGAAGCGCTGCTCGCGGAAGCGCTTCCCGCAGCTCCCACAGGAGAAGGGCTTCTCGCCGCTGTGGATGCGCTGGTGGGTGAGCAGGTTCTGCTTCAGGCTGAAGCTCTTCTGGCAGACGTCGCACTGGTAGGGCCGCTCCCCGGTGTGGATGCGCTGGTGGATGATGAGGTTGTGCTTGAGGCTGAAGGCCTTGCCGCACTCGGCGCAGATGAAGGCGCGCTCCCCGGCGTGGTGCTTCTGGTGCCGGGCGAGGCTGGGCTGCTGGCCGAAGCACTCCCCGCACAGGATGCACTTGAACTCCTTCCCCGCCGCCTCCTCCTCCGCCTGGCTGTGGATCACCAACGCCTTCTCATCCCCAAAGCCCTCCTCGCCGCCGCCGGGAAAGGCGAAGCTGTTCTCGCCCGCGGGCGATGCCAGGTCCGTCATGGGCGCACGATGCCCGGCTCACGGCGCCCGCATCCCTGGGGGGCACAAAGAGGGGCAGCTGCAGCTCCCAGCCGTAACCCGTGGGGGTCCAACGACACCCAGCACTCCCCGCGCCGCCGCTCCGGGGCCGGATGCCCTCATGGTGGCTGCGTTCCTCCCTGCTAAGCTTCACAACCACACCTGACCGTGGGGGGCAAGAGGGGACCCGGGGCCGGGGCCGGGGCCGTTCTACGGCGTCATCCCGCCGGGGAGCAGCGCTGGGGCTGCAGGCTCGGGGAGGGGGAGGGGGGCACGGCGCGATCTCGGCGGATGGGCACGGGATGGGGTCCGGGTGGGGTCGAGATGGTCCGGATGGGGCTGCGACAGAGCCGGGATGGGGCCGGGCCGCGCCGCATTGCGCTTCGGCTCCGCGCTGCCGCACCGCCCCCCCGGGCCGAGCCGAACCGAGCCGTTCCCCACACCCCCCCCACCCCGGGCCTCCCCTACCTGCTCCCAACGCTGCGCTCCGGGCCCGGCTCTCTCCGTGCGCTCTGTGTGCTCGCTGCGCATCCCCCGCCCCGCGCGTGACCGCGGCGCTCCCTACGCTCGGGGCCGGGCCGGGCCCTGCGCGGTGCCGCCCCCAATTCGCGATCCCCCTCTCCTTCCCTCCGCCCCCCGCCGCCGTGCCTCCCGGTGCCGACCTGCCCCGCTCCGCGCTTTGTGCCGCCCGCTCCGGCCCCCGGCTCGTTCTTCCGCCCGCGCTCCCGGCCCCGCGGCCGCGGTCACGCGTGGGCTCAGCGCCCGCCCCGCAGCCTCGGCCCCAGCGGAGGGAGGGACCCCCCCGGCGGGATCGGGTCGGGCCGAACCGATCCACCCACGAGTGGAATTTCTGCTCTTTTGCAAAGGGAAACCCCGAGCGGGTGGAAAACAAAGGGGTTTCCACGCTGCAGCCCGCGCTGCTGGGCCGGGAACAAAGGGTTCTGGGGAGGTTCTGCGGGTTCTGCCGGGAGCTGCAGTCCGTGCCGAGGGGCTCTGCCGGCACCCTGCGACGCACGGAGCTCCCTAAACCCCCCTCCCCCGCTCACCCCCGAGGGCGCAGCCCCCCGCCGCAGCTCCGGTCGGCACCGGAGGACGGTGGCACATGGCAGAGGTGCTGCCGAGCATTGGGGTGCACGGGGGGAGCAAAATGGAGATCCCAGCGTCAGTGGGAAGGGCCCTAATTTGGTTGGAACGGCACGAGGCTGCAGCAGGGCTCACCAGAGCAGCCAAGGCCACGAGCAAAGCGCAGCGCTCAGGGTCCCGCGTAGGACGGGCGCTGCTGGGATCAGGCCTCAGGCGCCCGGTGCACGCAGGCTGTGGCTTGCCAGCACTGCTGCACCCCGCGCAGCTTCCTGTTGTGCCGTTGCCCAGACCTGCCTGGCCATGCATGCCTGCGTTCCTGGAGCAGCTGCTGACACTTCCCCAGCGCGGCGGCAGGACGAGCCTTTGTGCCACCAGCGTGCTGAGTTGGCTGCTTTGCTGCCGAGGGGATGGAAACAGGAACTCGGCTCCAAGGATCTCAGGCTCGCAGCAGGAGCCTGGGAGCTGGGGCACAACGAGGGACACGTCGGGTTGCATATTAGGAAAGGTTCAAGTTGGATACTGGGAAGGATTTCTTCTCCAAAGAGCAGCTGGAACTGGCACAGCTGCCCCCGGGGGAGGGAAGGTCACTGTCCCTAGGAGTGCTCAAGGACCTTGGGGATGTGGCATGGAGAATGTGGTTGGTAGGCATGGTGGGGGTGGGGGGTTAGACTTTCATAAGGTCTTTTCCAACCTCCCTTTTTCTATGACCCCCCCTCCCAGTGGGATTGTGACCACAGCCAGACGGCTGGCAGCTCAGGGAAGGGTGAGGATAGTGGGGATACGGAGCACAGCCCAGGCGCCTTCTGCCTGTCGGTGGGAGGTGGAGCAGCAGGACGGGACGGGAAGGAGCAGCGTGGGACAGGACAGGGCCTGCACGTCTCCACGCACCCAACGAGCAGCATTCCAGCAGCTCCGCGCCCCAGGATCCCATCCCAGCCACCCAGCAGGGACCGCAGCCAACAGAATGGGAAGGAGAGCAAAGGCCCACGGCGCTCACAGGGCTGCAGTGGCAGGGAAGTGAAGGCGCTGCTCACAGGCAGGCGTGTGGGGGCCAGGGTCTGCCTTGATGCACAACTCACAGCAGTGACAGCGCTGGGGGGCTGTCGACTCTTGGTGGGGAATGAAGGGGAGAACAAAGCGCAGCCCCAGGAGGGGCAGCCCCAGCTCAGCTGCTGGCAAGAGTCATGGCTTTAAAAAGCACCACAATCTGATGCAGCTCTACTGACGATCTGCTGCCTTCACCCCTTCGCTGTGTGAGACTTTTGCTAAGAGATGCAAAAGCCAAAAGGCCTCTGCAGGCAGCTCTGCCAGCAACACGGTTATAAAGCGCACCAACACGGATGGGCGAGTGGCTCCCACCCCGAGGGCAGGGGCAGAGTGCCGTCCCGCAAAGGAGGAGGCAGGAAGCTGCTGTGAGTAAGCTTTTATTTTAAATAACCTCAAAAAAATAGAGTTGCAAGGACCTGAAACGTCGCTGGAGCGTGATGCTGGGTGAGCGGGGCTGAGCGCTGCAGGGAGCAATGCCCACTCCCTGCCTGGGGATGGAGCCAGGGACCCCACGCCAGGATGCCACCATCCCTCGCGTGGCCGTGCCACCAGCCAGGCACTCTGCTAACAGAAAACATCCTTACCCAGCACACAGGTCCAGCGGGGCCGTCCCGGTGTGCCCTCCTGGCCGCTCCAAGTCCTGGGGCTGAGCAGCTCTGGTTATGGCCTGCTCCATCCCTGCCCATCAGGGCCACCGCGCCGCTGCCCCAGGCTGCGTCCCTCTGGGTGTTGGACATCTCCAGGAACGGAGAGCCCACCTCTGTGCTGGGCAGCCGGCGAGGCGCTTGCTCACTGCACAGCAAGCAGCCTCCCTCACACCGTGCCCCCACAACACAGGGGAGGAGGCGGCAGGCAGAGCGCACCCAGGATCGCGCCGGGCACCGCCGACAGCACCCGCATGTCCTCAGCGAAGGTCTTTGCCAAACCATGGTAGCAAGGAGGCTCTGCAGCTGAGCGAAGCGATAGGGGCGTGCTGCTAGGGCTGGGGCTGCACAGCTCACAGCGCGAGGGGAGCAGTGGCAAGCCGGGCCCTCTGGGCACAGCAGGCGAGATTTGCTTCCCCTTTTATGCGAAGCGCGTTTCCAAGCGGGAACAGCTTCCAGGCCAGCAGCTCCCATCCCTAAAGCTCTGCCCCACAGCCCTGCCCCAGCCAGACAGCTCCACACTGCTCGCCCACCAGCACGGGCGCAGCTGTGGGCAGTGCAGACACCGCTGCCCGGCACTCCTGGTTATCTATGCAGAAGTTAGGTGAGTACCAGAAAGAGGCGCTACTCAGAAAGGTTATCCATAGAGCAAGTACAGAAGCGGAAGCTACAATCCCCATCCCCACCCCCCATATTCACCCTGTATTACCCCTCCCGGCTCGGAGGAGATACTTAGCTGTGATCCTCCAGGGTCCTCGAGGCAGGAAGGGACCCGTCGCTGCCCTCTGCAGCTCGCTCATCCCCAGCGAAGCTGCTCCTCTGCCCACGCTGGTGGGCAGCCAATAGCGGGGCACAGCTCTCCGGCCCTCAGCCTTTTTGTGGAGGGACGTCAGTCTGGATGCTGAGGGCAGAGGGCTCTAGCAGAAGCTCCCAGCCCACCAAGGCCCCTCTGTGCCCCACGCCAGGTCTGCATGTTGCAGGACTGCAACGCTCAGCCTGGAGCCAGGCCCCAGCAGACATGCCTCTGCCCGGCCTCCTGCACGGCAGAAGCGATCCTTAAGTCAGCATGCAGGATCCCGAGCTCCTTCCCACCCCGCACAATCCAACTCTTCACAGGCAGGCGCTGGCAGAAGCGCTGCAGACCCGTGATCCGGCACCTGCTGCTCCTCAGCTCCACCCGCCTTACAATTTGGTATGTTCAAAACACAGAAAGCTCACGCCTTGTGTCCAAGTCCATCCACTGCCTCGTGACCAACCTGCTGCATCTCACAACCCACCTCCAGGGTGCTTCACTCGCAAGTGTCCTGTTCACAAGAACCACCACAGTCCTCCCGAGCCCCGCAGGCTGGGACTCGCAGCCTGCCCTGCCTCAGACTCTTACAGGTCCGCAGTCGGTCAGCAGTTGGCTCCTGGCATGAGCTCCCACCGAGCCAGGTTTGGTGTCCCTGCCGCAAGAGCAACAAGGTGCGGTCCCTCGCTTGGGTGGGCGCGTGGCAGCGGGCGCGTTACAAGCAGCTCGGGCACGGCGAGGTTTTCTCTTCGCTGTGCGCTCTCTCAGGCACTCTCAGGACTCTCTTGTCCTCAAAGCTTCTTCCACAGCCGCCGTACTTGCACCAGATCTCAGCACGGCAGTCATGCTGGGGCTTCAGCAGCAGCTGCCTCTGGGTCACGCAGTCGGCGCAGCAGCACTGCGGCTGCAGGCTGGGCTTCCCACCCAACCCTTCCCCGCCCTCGGAGCACTTGCAGGGGCACTGCCCAGCGGGCGCCTCCTGTGGGTGCTGCGAGCCAGACACCAGGTGCTGCTCTTCCTGCATCAGCTGCAGAAGGATGTCTGCGGCCCCGGATGGGCTCTCTGCTCTGTTTGGGCCGGGCTGCGCTCCCGGCCGGAGCTCTTCCCGCGGCAGCGATCCCTGCACGGCTCCACGGGAGCAGGGCGGCAGCAGCGCGCCAGGCGGCGCGGGTCCCTTCCCCAGGGCAGCGCTGGCGTCCGGCTCGTCGCGGTGTGCCGGGCAGGTCCCCTCGCAGCAGGAGGGCGGCACACCACCGGTGTGCGTCCGGCGGTGCCGGAGGAGGTGAGCCTTCTGGCTGAAGCCCTTCCCGCACTCGGCACAGTGGAAGGGCCGCTCCCCGGTGTGGGTCCTCTGGTGCACAGCCAGGTTCACCTTCTGCCGGAAGCGCTTTCCGCACTCGGCGCAGGCGTGCGGCCGCTCGCCAGCGTGGCCCTGCCGGTGCAGCTGCAGCTCGCCGTGCTCCTCAAAGGACTCCCCGCAGAGCGAGCAGGGGTACGGGCTGCCGGGGTGGCTCTGCAGGCTGGGCGGTGTCTGGCCGGGGCCCGGCTCGCTCTGGGGCCGCTCCACCACGTGCACGCGCTGGTGGACCCGGAGGGAGAGCTTGCTCTTGAAGCGCTTGGGGCACTCCAGGCAAGTGAAGGGCTGCCTGCCCGAGTGGGTCTTCTGGTGGGCGATGAGGTTGGGCTTCTGGGCGAAGCGCTTGCCGCACTGGGTGCAGGCGAAGGGGCGCTCGCCGGTGTGCGTGCGGTAATGCGTCACCAGGTTGCCCTTCTGGTTGAAGCGGCGGCCGCAGACGCCGCAGGTGAAGGGCCGCTCGCCGGTGTGGATGCGCTGGTGAGTCACCAGGTTGGTCTTCAGGCTGAACCTCTTCCCGCAGACGTCGCAGCGATAAGGACCCCGGCCCCGGTGGTTCTGGCGGTGCTTCACCAAACGCTCATACTGCACGAAACTTCTCCCACACTCGGGGCACAGCCAGGCTCTCCCCTCCATGTCTTTCTCCTGGGGAGATTTGGTGGACAGCTCATCTCCAGAGCTCTTGTCGTGCTCGGGGCACTGGTAGGACTTCTGCCCCACGTGAGTCTTCTGGTGAGCAACCAAGGAGATCCACAGGCCAAAGCTGTTGCCACACTGATTGCAGATGAAGGGCTTCTCCGCTCCGGGGGTGGGCGGCGTGGGGGCCGTGCCGTCCCCGAGGACAGGCTGCACCCCCAGGTGCCCCAGGAGGTGTGGGCCGGGGCTGAAGCCTGCAGCGCAGCCAGCAGGAGCCTCGGCGGTGGGGCCATGCTGCGGCCGGAGCAGAGTCACCTTGGGGCAAAACCCCTCCCCACACTGCACGCAGGGGAAGGCCTGCTCCCCTAGATGGGCCTGCTGCGTGGGCAGCAGCTGCTCCTTCGAGGGGAAGCCCTTTTCCGTGCACGAGTACAGCTCCTGGCCTTCGGGGATCTTCTGAACGGGCAGCGGCGGCATGGAGCTGAAAGGAGCCTCCTGCTCCAGGCTGCCTGGCTGCAGCAGTGTGGGTGCAGCCCCGAAGGGTAGGGTGGGAGCCGGACCCCGGCCCGGGCACCTCCGCTGGCGTGGGGCGTGCGTCTTCTGGTGGGCTTTGAGGGACACCTTGTCCTTGAAGCACTTCTGGCACTGCCCGCAGGGGTAGGGGCGGACATCAGTGTGGGTGCTCTGGTGCGTCACGAGGTTGGTTTTCTGCGTGAAGCGCTTGCCGCACTGGGTGCAGGCGAAGGGGCGCTCCCCGGTGTGCACGCGGTAGTGCGTCACCAGGTTGGTCTTCTGGTTGAAGCTCCTGCCACACAGGAAGCAGGTGAAGGGCCGCTCGCCCGTGTGGATGCGCCGGTGCGTGATGAGGTTGGGCTTCTGCCGGAAGCTCTTCCCACACTCGGGGCACACAAAGGGGGTGTCGTCCTGGTAGCTGCGCTGCGTAGCCCGCAGCTTCGGTTTGCCGGAGCCACCGTCCTCCTGCTCACCCCCCGCCAGCGCCTTCTCGTTGGCGGCGTGGATGCGCTGGTGGGCCAGGAGGTTGGCCTTCTGGCTGAAGCTCTTGCCGCACTGCGTGCAGGGGAAGGGCCGCTCCCCAGTATGCACGCGGCGGTGGGTCAGCAGGTTGGGGCGCTGGCTGAAGCTCTTCCCGCAATCCCCGCACCTGTAGGGTTTCTCCCCGGTGTGGATCCTCTCGTGAGTGATGAGGCTCTGCTTCTGGCGGAAGCCCTTCCCGCACTGGGCACAGCGGAAGGGGCCATTGCCAAGCTGGGGCACCCAGCAGCCCACCCTGGAGGGCAGCGGGCTGAGGCCGGCCGCGCCGTCCCGCTCCGTGCCTGCCCGCTCGGGAGCGCGCTGCCCGCCATGGAACCAGCGGCTGGAGCTGCTGGCACCGGTGGGGTACAGCTCCAGAGAGCCTGCAGCAACCCCGGGCTTCTCATCAGGCTGCTCCACCTTGTTCGTTCGGACAGGCTCAACTGGATGTCAAAAAGATTCAGAGCATTAACGTCAGTGTCTTTCGCTTGGCTTAAAGCACCCTAATTAACCAGGGGGTTTAGGACCCTTTCCAGAGCCCTATTCCCCCATGGCTTGGTGAGTGCAGTGCTGGCAGACAGCAGTAATGGCAAAAAGAATCCCATTAGCTGGCCTCAAATGGCTGCAAGCAGCTCTCCAACAAGACCTTCATCCCCCACCAAGGCCAATTTCCAGCAGCCCCACTGAGGACACGAGCGACACCTACCTGCACAGGGGCTCACGAGGATCTTGCTGTCCTCCTGCATCTGCTGGCCTTCAGGGAACGGCTCCTCCGACTGTTTAATACCGAACAAGCCACCGGGCTTGAAAAATCTGTAGCCTGGTTGAAGGGATAAGAGCTGGTCACCATGAACTGTCACACTGCAAAACACGCATTTGGCATACGCATCATTATGCTGGAGATGCCTGCGTTAATTCACAAATAAGCTAAAATTAACTAAGCCTCAGGGCATCGCTTTCATCTATTTTAAGCTTCTGCTGCCTGAAGCATAATTAAAGATAAAAAGAAATACAAGCTCCACGCTCCCTCCTCCTGGCAACGTGTGCTCCAGTGAAAGGTGAGAGAGAACACCGTTCCTCGGCGAACAATGTTCTTTCCAAAGTCTTTCACAAATTCGCCCAAGTATCCTTAGATCTTACCTGATGCTTTTATGACAGGATTTCAAAGGCTACCACAAAAATGCAATTAATTACAACAAGAACCTCCCAAACAGAAGAAAAGGCTACATCTGTACAAGAGGAGCCTCGCTGCCAGAGCGGCTGCAGCGCAGGTGGGGGGTTTCCTCCCCGGGTGCCACACTTGCACACATTTATGTATGGTTTCTACTCCCCCTTCTGCTCCTTCCAGCCCTGCTGCAGCCCCTCCACCGACTGCGCTCCAGAGAATGCAAAAACACAGCGCCAAACCCACTCCCTTGTGGGTGAGCCCCCACCAGCCCTGAGCCCTCACCTGTGCAGGGGTCAGAGGGGATCTCTGCACCCGCAGAACCCAGTTCATGTCCAGCCCTGGGCACCTCGTTCAGCCTGGGGTAAGGCAGCAGGTTCAGGATGTGGGCAGGCTGCTCCAGGAGAGAGGAGAGGTGTTTCAGCAGCTGGCCATCGCTTTTCTGGTTTGGTTCGGTTTGGTTTTCTCTGTTCTCTGCGTTTTCACCACACACAGAAGTGCTTGGCAGCATCCTGGCACCCTGAGCGCTTCCTTGGTCTTTCCCTCGTGCAGGAGTCGGGTGCTAGGAGGTTTCACAGGGACCCCATGATATTTCCCACTGTGCCTCTGACTTGTTTCAGCACAACACAGCTTCCCTATCAGCAGAGCATTGCCTGGCACAGATCCTCAAGAGGAGCTTGTTCTGGGCCGATGCCCCGCGCCCGCCGCCCTCCTGACCTGGGGGAATCCACCCAGGCTACCTGCAGCTGTGACCGCTGAGCCCCAATTCCCAACCAACCCAGGGTCAGGACCAGAGGAGGAGACCTCTGTAAGAGCCCAAAGCATCTCTCCTGCAGAGCTCAGCACCCATCCCACCCAACTTCCCTCCCCAGGACTCCTCTCTTCCTCCCTCAGAGCTCTGCGGCAGTTTGGCAGGAACGCAAGGAGAACAGATGGCACAAGGCACTGAGACCAGCCAGCGCTCTGAGGACTGTCACAACTTCGAGAAGTGACAATTTAAAAGGAAAAGTCTTGCACAGGACTAGCAGCGCTTCCTTGGGTTACAGCATTTCTAAACGACAAGAAAAGCAAGAAACCACCAGGGGGGTTTCCAGCCCCCGGGAAACCACCAAAAAGCCACCACCACGGAAGCGCCGCAGCACAAAAGAGGATCAGCAGCTCCGCTCCCCCCCGCAGCGTGCTGCAAGCGGCCCTCAGGGATGGAGCACGCCCCGCCACCGCCCCGCCGTACCTGGGGAGCCCCCCCCGCAGACATGGTTCCCCCAGGGCCCAGATGGCACACGGAGGGGACGCAGACTCTCGGGGTGACGCGGGGCGGCGGCTGTCCTCTCCTTCCACCTTCCAGTGCCGGTTTGGAGCTTCCCCAACTTCCTCCAAATGGCTGCGGGTCCCTGCGAGAGCAGAGCAGTGTGAGCGCGGCACGGAGCGGCGCGCAGCGGGAGCGGCTGGGCGGGCGCCTGGACCCTCCTCCTCCTCCGAGCTCTCGGAGGGGAAAGGAAGGAGCCAGCGGCGGGGTCTGGCCTGAGTTCAGAGCCTCTGTTTACAGTGCAGCCTCCCGCAGCCCGTGGTGCTGCTGGGATTTGTAGGCGCGGGGAGGGGGAGGCCGCAGCCGAACGGCCCCGCGGAACGCGGCCATGCCTGGCCGGACTCGCTCTGCTCAGAGCCTGGCACCAATGCTGCGTGCCCCTGACGCAAGGCTTGCCTGGCTGCAAGCTGAGCAGCGTTCATTCCATCTCACGGAGCGATGCTGGTTTTAGGAAAGCCTCAGACAGAAAAAATACATCTGCTTTTGCTGAAGGGCCGCAGGGCTCGCTGCTTCCTCCAGTGGCAGCCCAACACGACACAGTCCCTGAGGACATGGTGACAGCCACAGAGCTCCTACGAGTCCCACATCACTTCACAAAGACTCCAGGGTTCACACGTGTCCCAGCCCTGGCCCGGCCAGCACAGGACACTTGATTCAAAACTGATGCCGTTGATTATGGAACACGATGGCATCAAGAAACCACTGCAATCTCACAGCCTGGGAAACGACACGTTTCCAGCCAGCTGCCCAGCATCCAAGGCAACACGACAGTGTCCCCAAGCAGCACCCAGGGCTGGAGCAGAACACTATCACACGTTCAATACTTCCTGGGCCCCACGTCTGTGCTGCCTGCACCCTACAGACATCATGTGGTGAGAAACCCGAGTCCTTGTGAGGCTTTGTGTGAAAACACCACGTGAGCATCCATGAAAACACCATCTTATGAGCAAACAAGAGCACGACTGGAAGTAGTGCAAGGTGGGTGTGTGACTTCTCTTCCTGCTCAATGGTTAAACCAATCTTGCCCAGCTTTGCAGGGCCACAATTACTACAAGGAAATACGTTCTCTTGAGCCCCAGATGTATTGGGGATGACCTGATAAGCACCTACCCCTAATTAGGAGGGCTATTCGGGGAGATCTGCTGCTGAGAGTACTAGTGGTTCAGTGTGAAAGGAGGTTGGGCTGTGAGGTGCTTTATGCAGTTTGCTGTAACTAATGGCTCTGGGTCCTTGAGAGCACCCAACTGTGCCACTCAGCTAAGAGCTCTGTATCCTGTGGGCACTGCCATTCAGACACTGTGACACCGCGATACTCTTAACCACATCCATCAGGTATCAACCATCACAAGGGGACCAGCCCAGCAGAGGTGAGTGCAGTGGGGGTGGGGGCTGGGATCCCCTTGCTTAGGACTGCTTTGTGGGGCTTCGAGGCCTCTTGGCAAGCCTCTAAGTATCCATGCAGATGTGTCTGCCTCTCAAAATTAGACTGGATAGCTTCTTAAACTGCAGTCTATTGATCTCTATTCGTCTCTATGCCTTGTACCAGACCTACCTCCGGGTCTGCACGCCTCTAGGTCTCTTGGCCAGGCTGTGGCCTCTCTCCAGGCCTCCAGGCCACCCTCTTGGTTTCACACACCTGCACCCCCTGGCCTCCCTGTATGCTACCAGCCCTGTTTGGCCCTAAGATCTCCCTTTGGTCTGAAGGCTTTGAGGCCTTTTGTCTGCCTTCCTGCCTTCCCCCTTGCTCTTCAACCCTCCAGGCCTCAAGGCCTGCGCTCCACGTTGCTTGTAGATGTCTCAGCCTTGGGACAGATGGAGAAGAGAGTTCTGAAGCGTGGCAGAAGTTCCTTCACGACGGCCCCGCGGCCGACGCCCGCCTTTCAGCCTCGGTGCCGCGGGGCGGGGGCACCACACGACATCTCCTCAGCGCTCCCATCCTCGCGACGCGGCCCTCGGCTGCTCCCCGGGGCGAACGGGACGAGCGGCGGGAGCGGGCGAGGCCGGGCCTCATCCCACGGGCGGCCTGCGGAGGGCCCCGGGGCGGCCCGCACCGGGCACGGTCGCTGCCCCCCACCCCGCCCGGAGCCCGGCCACCGCCCCGGTCCCCTCCCGCTCTCCTCAGCGAGGCCTCGCCGCCCCCCGGCCCGGCCCGCCCCCCTCACCCTGGGCCCGGCCGGGCCCTTGGGTTGCCGTGGCGACGCCCCCCTCCCCCAAGCCCCGGGCCGCCTCCCCGGGGGAACTCACGGCCGCCGGCGTCCCGCGACGCGCTGACGTAGACGCGGCGGTGACGTCAGCACGGCGGCGACGCCGGGAGGCGCGCGCGCGACTGCGGGGGGGCAGGAGGGGGGGCAGGAGGGGGGGAGGATGGGAAGGAAAAGGCGGCCGCTGCTCTCCTGCAGTCTCGCGAGAACGCCTCGCCCCGCACTTCCGGCTCAGCGCGCGTGTCCCGCGGCGGCACTCGTAGGTCCGGGGGGGGAGGGGGGCGGAAGTAGCGCGCGGCACCATAGACAGCAGAGCCCTGCCAGAGCGCCCGGAAGTGCTACCATAGAATACCGGAAGTGGGCCAGAGCGTCCCACTCTCCCTCCCCCTCCCGATTGCCCGCTACAAATGGGAGGTTTAGTTTGTTTTGGGGGATCCCGGGGGTTCGGATGAGCTTCAGTCAGGGAACCCAGCGGTCGCCATTGTCAACCTGTTGGTGGTTTTACCAGCCGTTCTGATCCCACAGCTCCCACGCCACCCCTCAGGTGTCTGCCTCGCCCCAAGGCAGCACGCAGGATCCCCCCTCGGTTCTCTTCGTTTCTTTCTGTAGGGAGCTCTGCGCGCTTACACGCATAAAGGAGGGGTTGGAGGAGTTACGCTGGGGTTGCAAAGTCAAGGAGTGCAGGAGCGCAGCCCGGCCCTGAGCGGGCATCCAAGCTGCTCCAGGTGCAGTTCGTGTGTTTCTTTTAATGTTTACCCTCAGGAAATCCATCTCTGCAGCTCCTCACGCCTCCCATGGCGCTGCCTTTGTCCTGGTGCGGTGAACCCACGAGCCAATCCCTTCTGCTGCCTCACGAGTACCAGATCCTGTCCCTCTCTGGGCCGAGGGTTTGTTGTTCCAAGCTCAGAGATGCCCTCGGTCCCTCCGTTTAAAGCAAGGTCCAGAGCTCCTGGAGCACTTAATTGCACGTATCTGTGGACGGGAGGAAGAAGCCTTGCCAAAGACAAGAGATGCTCAGCATTTGGTCACCAGCCGTGTGCATCTGATCGCCTTCTCCAGTCAAATTTGTAGGATATGGTTTCCCATGCATGACTTCAGAAGGACCAACCCGTTCCCTAACTCTGCAGGTTGTTTCAGTTCTCAGCAATGCCAAAAGGAGAATTTCCACCTGTTTCAAATGTTTGTCTTGATGTAATTTTCCAGTCTGCCTTTTTAATGTTTGGTTCCTTCTTTCTACCTGAGCCCTCGACCGCTGTCTCCATGGTGTGTGAGTCCCACTTCATTTGCAGGAGCCCAGCTATTCCTTGGGTGATTTCTGCTAGGAAATGAGGTCCTCTATCTGCTGGTAGTCCTCCTGGAATGCCAAATCCTGCAGTAGTTATTTCTTTCAGTAAAACTCTGAGTATTTCTCATGCTTTGTTGGTTGAGCACAAGAGTGCCTCAAATCACCCAGAGAGGAGTCAGCCAGTGCTGATATTTACACCCATCACACCTCAGTAATTCACAAAACAAATCCCTTTGTTTGCCAAGATTCCCCGCATACAGAACCTCTTTTAAACTCAAATGGGGAAGATCTACCCTTAATTTTAGGGTTATAAGACAAATCCTGTGCCTCTGGACAATACTTGTAGCAGTCCATAGCACTGATTCCTACAGCATGTCTTCCTCCTGCTTCAGCACGAGCTTCTGTCCCCATACAAGCACTCTCAGGTGTCCTTTCCATTTACTCTTTCACTGTTGGAGGGGTCACTACTCACTGCCCATGAGGTGCTGCCCACCATTCAGCTGTTGTAGCACACCTCAAGAGCTCTGATGGCAGCTCTGCCAACTCACCCCATGCTTTCATACAAACAGGAGTCCTAATACTTTGGAATGCCTCAGGAAGCGAGGCTCCTCGTTACTGACAGTGACGTTTCCTTGGCAGCTTCATCTGCTCCTCTCTTCCCTTTGAAGACTTTGTTGTGTTGGACCGGTGGGCCTTGCAGTGAAAAACCACCACTTGGTTGATAATTGCATCAATTAATCCCATAATTTCTGCGCTGTCCTGTGTAGGATTGCCTTGAGATGACAGTAACCCACTTTTTTCCCCTATAGCTTCAGGCTCACAGCAGTGCCAGGTTTAGAATGCTCAGCATTTGTGCCTCCACATCATTACAGTAGCCGCATCTTGTTCTTATCGTAAGTTGTCTGAGGTCAAACTTGCTCAACCAATCCCATCCCATGGGAGGTGAAGGGCATTCTGGCATATGCAAAAACTCACACACTCAAACTTAACCTCTGGCTTTGCCATGGGCCCAACTGCCAGCACAGAATGCTTCGATGTCCTCCAATGCTTTACAACAGGAGAAGCAGCTCTGGTATCTGCTCAGAAGGCAATAACTGAATTCCCTGAGACCTCAAGGTGTTCCTCTTGTTCCTCAGCTTGTGGCTTGCATTCCAGCAGCCTGGCTGCATCCTGCTGCTCTTTGGTTTCTCTCTTCGTTCCTTCCCTGCTTCCCACTGTTATTTACCCCATAGACCATCTCATTCTGTCGTGAAGCAGACACCCCCAGAATCCCATCAGCTTTCTGCAATGTCTCCCAGATTTCGGGGCCGACTGCCCTCAATGAACAACGCATCCAACAGCAGAGTTTTATTCCCTTCCCCTTCCAGATGGAGGTCAGCTCCTTGGCTGGGCCCTGCTGTCGCCTGCTGTGATTCGGAGCTGTTCAGGTACCCCATGTTGTCCCCATATATTATTAAGTCTTGCTGCTGTTTCATCGTTAGCCCCCACTCGTCACCATTTTGTATCACAAAGAAATCAACGTGCTGAATGTCATCCCGCTCATCTACACAACAGCAGTGGGACGTGAATCACAGCGTTGCATTATAGTTCCCATTTCAGCCTCCATCCGCCACTTCATCCACTGCCCAGCGCTGCAGACAGTAGCACCCGCCTTCAAAGACACCTTTAGTCGTGTTGTGATTCACACTTCCTCCACTTCATCACTTTGGCAGCTTTGAGGGTGGTTGTCCTCACCTGCATAGGAGCACACATTGCTGTGTGTGAGGTTGCACGTATGAGGAGTTGACTGAAGATCAGTTCTTGGCTGGCAATGCCATGAGGTCCCCCCCCTCAGCCTCTTCTGGGTCTTAACTTCATTAAAACAAGGCTTTCGTGGTTTGTTTCTATCACAGCAGTGGCTAAAACAAGTCAGCCAATTAATTTCCTTATAGTCCAGCTGCCTGCACAGTGGCACGCTTCTCTGGGGTGAAGGATGCAAGCAGAAGGCATGAGGCCCTGTGCTGCTCCTGGGTTTCCCTGCTTGCCTTTTGTCCTCAAAGAGCAGAGGAGGGGTCCGTCAGGTTGGCTCTGAGCTGCTCTGGAGCTGTTTGGACACTGCATGGTGTAACTCCTGCGTTGCCCTGTCTGGAGCCAGGTTGGACTCAATGCTGGACCCAGTGATGCTGCTGGGTCCTGCCACCCTACCCCATCCCCACAGCCCCCCACGGGTGCTCTCTGATGGGTTTATGGCCTTGTACTGTGATGCCCCATCCCTTCAGGCATCCAAGGCCAGGCTGGACGTGGCTCTGGGCAGCCTGGTCTGGTGCTTGGTGACCCTGCACACAGCAGGAGGTTGGAACTGGATGATCTTTGAGGTCCTTTTCAACCCAGGCCACTCTATGATTCTGCTGCGATGCCCAACCTGCACACAGTGCTGGAAGAAAGCACTGCTGGCTCGGAGACAAACCCAGCCCTTTCAATCCAGAAAAAAACTCTACAGAAAGCAGCCAAAAGCGGAGAAAAAACTGTAAACCGTGGGACTGCTCCGAACGGCAGAACCCAGAAAGTGCCCCAGAAGTGCCAACTCTGTGCGCTGCTGCTTGCAGGGCTCCTGGGAGCGGGGGGCTTTGGGCTGTTGTTTGCCGTCCCATCCCCGCCGTGGGGCTCAGGCTGGGGCCCCCCAGCAGCCCCAGGGCCATCGCTGCTGTGCTGCCCGAGGACAGATCTGCGCCCTGGCTCTGCTCCCCTTCACCTCTCCCCGCTTCTGGGCTTTGCCGTGCCGGGGACGGAGCTGACGATGCCGACGGGGTCAAGGCTGCCGCCATCCATCCCCGCGCGCCTCTGGCCACCGCCGCGGCCCCTCCTCTGCGGGGGCTGCGCAGGGCCGTCCGATGGGCGGAAAGGGGCAGTTCCCAGGAAATTGGTTAATGAGAGACCAAAATCAACAAGCGGTGGTGGGCAGCAGGCCGGCGGGGCTGCGCGGCGGGGATGAAGCGGCTGCTGGGCATCGCCGTGGCCGTGCTGGCGTTGGCGGCCGCCGGGCAGAGCCCGCTGCAGCGGCGCGTGGTGAAGGACGTGCTGGACTACTTCCACAGCCGCAGCAACGTCCAGCAGCTCTTTAGGGAGCAGTCGGTGGAAGGGGCCGTCGAGAGAGTGAGTGCTGGGGAGGCACGGGGGCCCTCATGCAGGGTGCCTGTGGAATTGCGTGGGGCGAGGGGCGAGCTGCCACCGAGTGGGGGGACGGGGGTGGCGTGGTGTCACTGCCGGGGATGCAGAGCACCACGGGTCTCCGCTGGGCTGGCACAGTGGTGCCTGCTGGCACGGCGTGGGGCTCAGCTACTCATTAACCGCACTGTGGTAGGACTGAACAGCGCCTGGTGCCCCGCTGTCCCCTGGCAGGACACGGCGTCCCGTTCCTGTCCTCTCCCCAGCAGGCAGCTGAGGGCTGCAGGGTGGGCTTTTACTGAGGGTTGGGAGCCTCACTGCGGAGCCCGGGGTTACTTTTTGGGCCTGGGGTCCCTCTATTCCTATTCCTGGTCCTGCTGGCACACTGGAGCCGGGTTTGGTGCCATCTCATCCTTGCCCATCCCAAGGCACTGCAGCAGCTCCTCACTCCATGGGCACCCCAATAGTCCTGTGATGAGCTCTGGTGAGCCAGGCACAGCCCACAGCCCATCCCCCCACACGTCTCATGGCACATCTCCCCTGCACCAGGTGGATTCGTCCGGGACATTCGTCCAGCTGCGCCTTAACCTTGCACAGACGGCATGCAGGAAGCAGACACAGAAGAGACAGAACTGCAGGATCATGGAGAACAGGGTGAGGTGGGGGCTGCACCCCTCGAGCCAGCGCCCCATCTCCAGACACGGGGACAGGGTGGTTTCACCCCTTCTCCCTCCCTCCTGCCCTGTTGCCATGTGCCCATCCTGTCCAGCACGGCTGCTGGTGCTGGGGGTGATGAGAAAGCCATGCTGCAGGGCTGTGGGGGATGTCCCCAGGGCTGGTGGTGGGGTCTGGGTGCCGGCACCGGTGGCGATGGCCGTGTTGTCTCCGCAGAGAAAGCCAGTCTGCTTGGCCTGCTACAAGTTTGACAACAGCGATGTCCCCAAGGTGCTGGACAAGTACTACAACTGTGGCCCCAGCCACCACTTGGCCGTGAAGGTGAGCTCTCCCCAGGGGGGGCTCAGCTCTGAGACGTGCTCTGGGAGCCCACAGTGACGCCAGTGCCTGTGCTCTGCCCTGCAGGAGATCAGACAACGTGACGAAGCTGAGTGCAGGGCTGTGGAGGAGGCCGGCAAGGCGAGCGATGCCCTCTATCTGCCTGGCATGTTTGCTTTCTCCAAGGGGCTGCCAGCCTAGGTGCCCGCGCACAGTAAGTCCCACCTGGAACGTTCCTCTGGGTGAGCACGGGGAGCTGCAGGCAGCGGGCTCCTCCTGCAAACAGCCCTCAGCACCCCCTGTGCCCTCTTTGCAGTCCTGCAGCCGCCACATCCCCAGCCCAGGAGGAGGATGCTGACACGGGGCCCCCAGCCCCCAGCTTGCTGCCCCTCAGCGCTGTGCAGAGAAGGGAAGGTCGTCCCGCAACGCCCCCCAGCTCCTGGCAGTGTCTGCATGCACCATTAAACCCCAGCTCTGCCTCTGTTTCTCTGCTTCATTCCTACCCAGGATCTCTGTGTGCGGGGCTGTGCCACCCTCATTCAGAGCCACGCTCTGCTCTGTGGGCACACCGGTGGGCTCGGGAGGAGGGATGGGGACGCTCAGGGGCTCGGCGCAAAGCAGCAGAGACCTCAGGAACGGCACATTTACTGCACAGCTGCTCCCCGGCAGCAGGACCCCGTAACCCCCCTCGGTCCCCACGCGCAGCCCCCAGGTCCGCATCCCTCTTTGCAGGACGGTTGCCTGGGGTCAGTTCCAAAACCTGCCGGCGTTGGTGCCAAGGCAGGAGTCCGTTCCCCACATCCCAGGTCCCTGTGGAGCCCCCGAGCCGGGAGCCCGCAGAACGGGAACGGAGCGGAACGGAGCGGAACGGAGCGGAACGGCCGCCTCGATGGCTTCGGGCCGCTCAGAAGACGTAGGATCCGGGGTCGGCGCGCCCGCTCAGCGCCCGCTCAGCCTGCGCGATGGTGTCATCGGCTCGCCGGCCCAACTCGCGGCACTCCCGCAGCGCCTCGCCGAACTGCCGGTACGCCTCCTCCACGATGGAGCTGCGGCGCAGCGGCGGCGGCTCCCAGAACCCCGCCCGCACCCAGGGCTGAGCGGCGCGCGGCGGCGCGGGGCCGGGGCCGCGTCCCAGCGAGCTGTCGAGGTCGCGGCACAGCTGGAAGAGCTCGCTGCCTCGCCCCGACACGCGCTCGCCGTCGACGTCCCGCAGGCCGGGCAGCAGCTCGGGCAGCGCGGTGCGGTAGGCGGCGGTGGCGCAGACGGGGTTGCTGAGCTGGCCCAGCGCGTCGCGCAGCCGAAGGCTCTCCAAGCGCCGCAGGCCGGCCAGGCAGCGCAGCTGCTGCAGGCTGCTCACCTGGTTCCCCGCCAGGTTGAGGCTCTGCAGGCTCTCGCAGGAGCCCAGCGGCTCCAGGCTGGAGATGCGGTTGCGCGAGAGGTTGAGGACGGCCAAGGCTTTGAGGCCGGCCAGGGGGCCCAGCTGCGAGATGGCGTTGCCGGAGAGGTCGAGCCACTCCAGGTTGGTGCAGTCGCCCAGGCAGCCCAGGTCGGCGATGCCGCGGCCGCGCAGCTTCAGCAGCAGGATGGACTCCAGAGCAAACTCCCCGGTGCTGGCCTTCAGCAGCTGAGCCGTGATGCGCGCGCCGTCGCCCTCCTCGCCCTTCTCTGCCCGTGTCTCCATGTCAGGTTGTGGGGATCCGCACCAGCACTGCGCCAGCGCAGCTCTGCGGGGACACCGGGGGAGGCTGCTCAGAGACGGACACAGTGGGATGGGAGCGATGCTCACAGATGGATGCTCGGGGATCGACACTCGGGGATGGACGCCTGGGGGTGGATGCTCACAGATGGATGCTCGGGGAGGGACGCTCAGAGATGGACATTCTGGGATGGACGCTTGGGGAGGGATGCCCACAGATGGATGCTCAGGGATGGACAGTCAGGGATGGATGCCCCAGGGAGGTGCGAGGGTTGCTCAGGGCTGGTGGGACCCCCGTGTGCACGCGCAGATCGCCCACCCCTGTGCTCCTACCCCTCTCGGGTGTCCCCGTTTCTCACCCCCCCCCTCCACCCGCACACAACGAACGGCGGCTCCCGGCGGCCCCTCGGCTCCGCCTCCCGTTGTCACGGCGACCAGCGGGCGGAGCGAACGGCACACAGCGGCATTGCGCCAGCGGTGGGGCGGGGGGAGGGGGGGGGGAGGACAGACAGACAGAGGGGGGACAGTTGGGTGGATGGAAGGGAGGGAGGGAAAACGAGTGCCTGGGTAGACAGACAGTTGGACAGATGGGTATAGATGGGGACGGATGGTACAGATGGATAGATGGGATGCGTGGACAGATAGATGGGGCACAGAGAAGGAGGGGGAGATGGGTGGAGGGATGGATGGTGGATGCGTGCATGCATGCATGGCTGGAAGAGGAGTGAAGGGATGTGTGGATGGATGGGACAGAGGAAGGAAGGGAGTAGCAGACAGGCAGGCAGGCAGGCAGAGGAGTAGGACAGAGGGTGGTTGGTGTCCTCCAGCTCCCACAGCTCTCGCTGGCTGGGCACAGCAGGTGGGGCAATCAGGCACTGCTCCCAGGGAACAGCCCCAGGCCCACAGCAGTGCAGCAGTGCTGCGGTGCTACCAGGGCTGCTCCCATGGCACTGCGCACCCGGGGGCCACAGCCCTGCAGCAGTTGGAGCTGATGTCCCTGCACCACAACTGTGCCCACGGCTTCACCACCATCAGAGTCCCTGGTCACATCTCCGCGTCACAGCTGTGCACAGACTCACCTTCACTGATGTCCCAGTGGTGTCTCTGGTCCCCAGGCTCACCGGAGGCAATGTCCTTGGTCACGTCCCCATGCCACAGCCATGCACGTAGCCTTCTCGTGATGAATGTCCCTGGAGATGCCCATCCCACAGCCGTGCCCACAGTCTCGTCGTTTCCAGTGTCCCTGGTCCCATCATCATGCCACAGCTGCGCCCACAGCTTTGCCATCACCAGTGTCCCTGGTCACGTTGCCGAGCTCACACCTCACTCTAACTGGCATAGCCAGTGATGTCCCTGCTCCCAAGCTCAGCAGGCAGGCATGTTGCAGAGCCCCAGGCGCAGTGCCTGCATACCCAGGACATCCCCTGGCTCCAACTCAGTGCAGATTCCAGGGCCAGCCCCCCATGTCCCCTCTGCCCCCAAGCGACCACTCCAGTCCCCCATTACCGGCAGCCCCACACTGTGGCCCCTCTGCACTTCCCTTCCCCCGGGGGCTGCACCCATCCTGGGGCCGGAAGGTGCCCGGTGCCAAGGGAAGGGCGGCAGCAAGCACAGCCCCGGCCCCCTCCCTTCCGTGGCCACCGGCCCCCCAGCATCAAAATGCAATAACAGGAAACGCAGCCAGGAGCCCCACAGCCCTGCAGAGGAGATAAACCAGAGTCCAGGGGCTGCAGAGCTGGGCCCCCAGCCACGGCTGCACCAGGGGCTCCGCGGGCAGTGAAGCATGGAGCAGGGCCTCATCCTGTGCCCGGGGGCTGCGTCCTGCTCTGCCCCGTGCCAATAAAAGCCCAATTCTACGTGTGCTCCTGCACAGCTCCCGCTCGCGGTTCCACAAGCAAACAAGCGCGGATTCAGCTCAGCGCACCGCACAACATGGGGAAAACAGCCCTCGGGCACAAAGCCGCTGCTGCACCACCAGCAGCCAGGGGGCCTTTGGGACCCCACGCAGCCCCCAGAGTCTGCCCTGGGGATGCTGCATCCCGGCTGCCCCGCAGCACCAACACTGCTCAGCCCCCGTCCTCTGTGCCACCCTCTCCCCGTGCAGCTGTCCCTCCGGCGCGACGTCCCCAAGGAAAACTTGGCAAAGGGCATTTTATTGGCATTTAGGACTGGTTCCTGCCACAGTGGAGCCGGCCGTGCCCGGGCAGGGTGGGAGCCCACAAGAGCCACCGGCGGTGCTGTATTCAGGGCGCTGGAGCCACTGAGCTGCACCCCACATGGAGACGGGCTGCAGCAGCACCGAGCCCACACCCAGCATGCAGGGAAAAGGCGGCTGAGAGCATCGCCGTGCCCGGAGGGAGCTGCCACCTTCCACCGTGCCACAGGAGCACGTCGGCTCTGTCCCCACCTGTGCCACGACGCAACACAGCTCCTGGGGTCCACGGTGGGCGGCAGCACCAACAGCACCCGTCCCAGGCCGGAGCCGCCGGATCCCTCGCCCGCCTGCGGTGCCAATGCAGGACGGCGCTCAGGGGCAGAGCGTGGCGGAAGCCGGCGCCGGTGCCACCCAGCCCTGCTGCGGCGCAGGCGCGGTGCTGTGGGTGCGCTCGTGACGTAGCAGGTGGGTTTTGCGGCTGAAGCTCTTGCCGCACTGGGTGCAGATGTAGGGCCGGTGGCCGGTGTGCACGGCCTGGTGCCGCACCAGGTTGGTCTTGGAGCTGAAGCGCTTGGCGCACTGGGAGCAGCCGTAGGGCCGTGTGCCGGTGTGCACCGCCTGGTGCCGCGCCAGGTGGGACTTGCGGCTGAAGCCGCGGCCGCACTGCTCGCAGGCGAAGGGGCGCGCGCCGGCGTGCGCCTTGGTGTGGGCGATGAGGTTGGGCCGGGAGCTGAAGCAGCGCCCGCACTGCGGGCAGGCGAAGGGCCGCTCGCCCGTGTGCACGCGCAGGTGCCGCAGCAGGTGCTGGTTGTGGGCGAAGCCGCGGCCGCAGTCGGGGCAGGCGAAGGGCCGCTCGCCCGTGTGCGTGCGCTGGTGCGTGGCCAGGTTGGGCTTGTGGCTGAAGGTCTTGTCGCAGTGCGGGCAGGCGTACGGCTTCAGCCCCATGTGCCCGCGCAGGTGCGCCGTCAGGTGCCGCTTGTCGCTGAAGCCGCGGCCGCACTCGGCGCAGGCGAAGGGCCGCCCCTCCAGGTGCAGCCGGCGGTGCGACGTCAGGTTCTTCTTCCAGCTGAAGCTCTTCCCGCACTCGGGGCAGGGGAAGGGCTTCTCGTCGGCGGGCGGCTCGGCGTCGGCGTCGGCGTCGGCATCAGCGGGCGGCTCGGCGTGCAGGCGTTGGTGCCGCAGCAGGTGCTGCTTGTGGGCGAAGCCGCGGCCGCAGAGCGCGCAGGCGAAGGGCCGCTCGCCCGTGTGGGTGCGCAGGTGCCGCACCAGGTGCGTCTTCTTGCGGAAGCGCCGCCCGCACTCGGAGCAGGGGAACGGCCGCTCGCCCGTGTGCGTCTTCTGGTGCGAGCGCAGGTGGATCTTCTGGCGGAAGCGGCGGCCGCACTGCGCGCAGGGATAGGGCCGCTCACCCGTGTGCACCCGCAGGTGCCGCGTCAGGTGCGCCTTCTTGCCGAAGCCCTTCCCGCACTGCGCGCAGGCGAAGGGCCGCGGCGGGGCGGGGGCCGGGGGCACGCACTGCCCGCACTGCGCCGCGCAGCAGCAGTGTTGGCAGGCGCCGGCCGGACCCTCGCCCAGCAGCGGCCACGCGAAGGCGGGCAGCGTGCCGTAGCCCAGCTCCCCCGGCTCTTCCGGCAGCTCCGGCTCCTCCATCGGCTCTGGTTTGCAGGCGCTGCCCGGGGGCTGCCCCGCCAACAGGGCCTCAGCGCCCAGCCCGGCCGCCCACTCCTCATCCTCTTCCTCCACCTTCACCTTCCGTACCAGCCAGTCCTCTGTGGGCACAGAGCGCTGCCGGTGTGCCCCACACCAAGGAAAGGTGGCACCACCACGGGTGCCAAGCGGCCGTCACTGCGACCAGCTGTGCCGTGTGCCGACACATCCCCTCACCTGAGCAGCCGAGCTCGGGCCCCTGCGTGGCACCCGTGGCACCACCGCCATCGGCATCGCCCTCGGGCAGCACCTCCTCCTTGGGCACCAGCAGCCTCGCTGGGGGATACACGATAAAGCTGAGTGCCGTGCGCTGCCCCGGCCCCACGCAGACCCCGGTGAGGGACGGGCGCTCGCCCACAGCCCTGGCACCCACCTGAGCCGGCACATCCAGGTGCCTCGCTGTCCTCCAGCTGTGCCCCGGCACACAGCTCCTCCGCCTGCGGCACCGGCTCCGGTTTGGCGATGGGGACACCTGCACAGGATGGGGCCGAGCTGAGCCACGGGAAACCAGCGGGACCAGCACCATGACCAGGGTCGGGGCCGTCGCCCTGCTGAGCCGCCGGGTGCGGAGCACGGGAGGACAGCCCGCAGCGGGCAGCAGAGCCTTACCCAGGGCCAGCAGGGCGTCGAAGTTCTCCCTCATGGTGCTGCCGTCGGCCTCACAGCAGGGGGGGCTGCAAGGGAGGCGGGGGGGGGAGGGAG
>NW_024884462.1:20067-36839 GCF_019232065.1 Centrocercus urophasianus | reverse complement strand
TTGAAGGACTGATGGCTAAAACAAAATACTGCGTTTTATTCAGTTACAGATTTTATGGCCATGAGAAAGCCGTTTTATCTTTCCCTTAAGTCACTGGTCCCAAAATATAGTCCACAATTTGATGACACTTGATTATGGTGAAGAATTTCTTGTGACTACACAGCACAAGAGAATCTTTAGAACATTTTGCGTTGCAACAGTTTTTCTGCTTTCCAAAGATTTGGATTTAATGCTTTGTGGGAAGCTTCTGTTCCAAGTACAGATAGAACAAATAATATTGCAGTAAATTTACCTGATTTTCAGAGAAGCTTAACTTTCATCTGCACCATCCAAAACAGTATGAGACATTGCAAGGTGTCATCTTTAGAACATAGTTAGAGACGCATGCAGGGCAAAAACCTCTGCTTAAAAAATCCTTCTTTTACCACTACTTTCTTTCTACTGTCATTCAAATCCATTCCTCACGTATATGTTTGTATGGTGTCTTTGTTCTTTGTGAGCATATTGTACATCAATTTCATTTTATTATCACACTACAACCTATACTGACACAGTCAGTCACACATGTTTGTCTAGTCATATCAAAACTTTTAACCGTTGAGATTATGAATACTTGGTAAGCTTTCTAAATTTCTCCCCATTATCTACATTTCTGTCAATTCATCGCATATTTCAGAAATCTTTCTCTAATTTAATGCTTTTTTTCTTTTTTCTTTTTTTCTCTTTCTTTTCTGATTTAGCTGTTGTGTCTAATTATGCATCACATCCAAATCTTCATGAATTTTTAGGCTGCTGCTTGCGTCTCCGGTTCTTTAATTTTCTGTTATCAGGCAAATTACTCTAGTGTTGACTGTTAGTCTTCTTCCCTCCTGATTTGGCCATGCATGCAGATTTGAATCAAGCAAAGTCCATCTAATGGGCCGTTCTTTAAACCCTTTCTCAAAATGAATCTCTTTATGCTCAGATGCTTTCTATTTAGTTCTTCTTTCAATGTCCACTATACCTCATGCTACATAAAACATTAAGGATCAGTCAAACTTCTTGCACTGGTTATCAGGCAATTCTATGAAACTTTACAGTTCCTCAACAGAACAAACTGGGGAGACTAGACCTGCCCAGCACACTTTCAGTATTGCCATGTGTCACAAAATTACAGAATCATCAAATGGTTGAGGTCAAAAGGGACCATTTGTGATAATCTAGTCCAATTTCCCTCTTTCAAGCAGGATCGCCTACAGTGCGTTCTCCATGTTCACATCAAGGAGGGTTTTAAATATCTTCAGGGAAAGAAAGAGACTCCACAACCTCTTTGGGAAACCTGTTCCAGTTCTCAATCACCCTCATAGTGAATCATATTGTATGACCCCTCTTCAAGTTCTGTGTACTTATTGAGAAAGAAATGTTCTGAAATACAAATTTTTCTAAGAAAACACCAGAAAAACACATTATCTTTTGGAGAAGTAATTTAGCATTTCTCTAAACTCACACAACTATTAACAGAAGTTAGAACTATATTTCTAAGATTTTTAGTGGAAAAATTTGTAAACCTCAAAAGCTGTATTACTATACCTGCCCCCTACACCCTTCCTCTGACATTGCCTCTTGGATTATAGTTTTGTGTTCTGGGAAGAAATAGGTAGAGCAAAGTAATAGCACCATGAACAATTTGAACACAACACAAAGCTTTCCATGAGGTCTATTTCTCCCACTGTTACTTAGAAGAGGCATGGCTTTTTGTACAGAGGACTTGATTCTTTATAATCAAGAGTTCTCAGTGAAGGCCCAGCAAAAGACAAAGCACATGATAACAGCATTTAACCAGCTATCCAGATTTCCTATGTTTTTTTGTAGTAGATCTAAGTCAAAGAATTTGTGATGTCTCACGCGGTCTCAGAAACCTGACTTGCAGCTCTAAGTGACATGCTGAGAGCAGTGTGTGTAGACACACAGTTGGTGATCACCTTGTTACAATCATTAGAAACAATGGCTGAGTCTTTGTCTTTGACAGATGCACCTGACCAGCACCAACAGGGATAAGACTTGCAATTAAGACAATTTAAAATAAGTAAGTAAGTAAGTAAATAAATAAATAAATAAATGAAAGAAGAACCCCATTTTTCTCATTCCAATGAGGAAAATTCTCAAATAAACAAATTGTAGTTTCTGGATCAATGCAAGGGGCTATTATCCTTGAAAGCAGACCAGTTGCCTCTAGCCAACAAATTTTGGACCCACTCAAAGTTCAAATTACTGTAAATGGTAGGAAAAAAAAAATATCATGCTG
Source organism: Centrocercus urophasianus (assembly GCF_019232065.1). NCBI lineage: Eukaryota > Metazoa > Chordata > Aves > Galliformes > Phasianidae > Centrocercus > Centrocercus urophasianus. Next base: position 34,555 of record NW_024884462.1, on the reverse strand, counting down.
GCATTTACAGCTAATTCTGGGCTTGGCTATATGAAGTTTACAAAGGGTGAAATAAACCCAGTGTACAAAGTCAAAATGAATCATGTGGTGGTTCATTTTTCTTCCAACTGAAAATATATTATTGTCAAGAAAGCCAAATATGTTGTGATGTGCATGTTATACAAAGCCCTACAGGATATAACTGCATCATGCTGAGAAAAAATGTGAAGCATGTTTTTCTCTCCATAAAGTCCTCACTGAAATAAAATTGTCCAAAGTGCATATAATCAATATGAAGACTTAGTCTACATTGGCTGTTAAACATGTCAATCTCTATTAAAAATGATTCTTGTTTCCCAAAGTTAATGGAAAGAGGAACTCAGTGCCATTTTTGAAAGGAATAAAGAAAACAAACCAAAATGAAAACAGGAAATCTCTTAAACAAAGGAAAGCATGTATTCAGACAGCCTCTTTTTGCATCTGTCTTGAATTAGAGCAGCATCATATTTGTTGTATAATGTGGGCAGTGTTCTTCAACACCAGGGAGTGTAGTGGAGGTGCTTTGCCAAGTTGAGTTGTATTCCAGCAGGGTGACTGCTTAGTTAAACTTTGCTGTGTTTCAGTTTTGTCATTTCTGAAAGAAAGACAATGGCACATAGTGCTCAGCAAATTGTGTTAGCTGCTGAGCTCATCATTCTAGACTTCTTTATATTCAATGGAGAGAAATAGGCACTCCTGGGAGGTGATTTGCTAACTTTACTATAGATGTCTGAAACTGCTTGAATGAGTTATACCATAAAAATGCTATTTTGTTCCTCTATTGTCTTTGAGCTGTGATATCCATGAACAGGCTTGTGCTTGTGTTGTGATCTCTGAGTGTCACATCACTAAATTCTACATTATTTCTAATTTACATGTCATAAGAGGATAACAGGGCTAAAATATTATAAAGAAGCACCAACAGGCAAAATCTCCATTTTGGACAAGCTGGCTTGTTCATAAACATCAGTGAAAGCCACTTTTTAACACAGAAGAATATGACCCGTTTTTCTCAGTCTCTGGCTTTACTTCTTGACTTGCGATGTTTTAAGAGTTAAGAAGATGGTTGTTGGAACTAGATTTGTTCTAAGATTACTCCAAAGTGTTTCAACTTTTTTTTTGAAATTTGGTAACTTATGGGTGGAGCATGAACTTGTTACTGTACTATTTGTAGCACATAAGTCTTCCTCAGAGGTTATGCTTCTGGGATCTACAATAATATATAGGAGAGACTTAGCCTATAGTTCTCTTTTTGAACATTTGTGTTTCTCGCTCTTCTATATTTTCCTGTTTCATTCTCTGTGGTACTGAAGACAAAACAACATAGCTGCATGTCAACCCATGTATCTTTGCCATGGATGTTTTTGGTGCATAATGTTGACCAGGAACACACTTCCAAGGGAGACTAGAAGTTCCTTGAAGAGATTAGGTTAGGAATCAGGAGGAAGTTTTTCACTGAGGAGGTGGTGAGTTGCTGGCATGGGCTGCCTGGAGAAGCTGTTCATGTCCTGTCCCTAGAAGACTTTTAAGGTCAGGATGGATGTGGCCCTGGGCAGCTTGATCTGGTGCCTGATATTGTCGGTGTCCACAGCAGGGGGCTGGAACTAAATGATCTTTGAGGTCCCTTCTAACTCAAGCCATTGTATGACTCTATGATTCTGTAAGAGGAATTTATCACAGGTTACTGAATACTGAGACACTACTCTAGACCAGGAATCTCCTGAGCCATAAATGGCAATGAGATAAAAAAGAAATAAAAGGAACTTTACTCTACTTCACATTCTTTTCCTGATCTTATACCCTTTGTGAGGTATTTGCTTTACAGCTCTGTCACAGGCAGGAGACTGATCTGAGTAGACCTCTAGTCTGATTTATTTTAGCTACTCTGTCAGGTCATAGGTTGTGGTTACATACAAGCACTGACAAACATGACAGTTGTTTCTGCTGTCCAGAAAGAACATCTCCAGACCTTCTGAGTTGTTTTGCCTTTTATAAAAAGTTATAATTCAGGATAGGGAGTGGGGAGTGGAGTGGGGAGAGTTCATCAATCTCGACTTATATTTCGATATACCAAACTTTTTTTTTTTTTTGCTACTACAGGAATCATCTGTATGCTATCTACTTTGAATATTCATCTGAAGATCAAACAGCAAATTTTATAAAAATGGCATAATTCCATTTTATCAGTTTCTCCTCACAATTACACTGGTCCATAGATTTTGAATTTTATAATAAAGAATATTCTGTGAAAATAATGAAAATAATGCAGAAAATATATCTGTTAATGACTAGGAAGGAAAAATGGATTCTAGAAGAAATTTAAAATGGTGTTTGCGCGTGGCAAAAATATGTTCAGTTGTGGTTGTAAGGATAGGAATTCACAACCATAAATAGAATAGAAAAAAACTAGGAATAATTCAAGGGTTATCACCCATTACAGGTATTTGATGGAAAAATAATACCTGAACACTGCTTTAAAATGGCATTTCCACTGTCAGTATTACTAGTGGATCTTTGAGGGCACTGGATTAAGGTGTCTAAATTTACTTATGTACACAGTATGGAGAGGAAAATGATCCTCTCTGACACTAAGACTTTAGGAGTCAGAAATCTGGATGACATAAGTCTTTGGAGATCCACTGAAAGCAAATGAGCTTCTCTGTCTTCCTCTGAAGAGAATTTATTTCGGCAGTGTTAGCATTTAGATAAATTTAAGTCTTGATTTTAAATAGAAAATTGCAAATAATTCTCAGATAATTTTTCACCAGAGTGATATGGAATTGGGTTTCTGAAGGTGATATTATTGTCCTCACAATACCAGGAAACTAGAATTTTTAGACTTCTAAGAGTCCATCCAATGCAGAATTCTGCAGTTTCTGCAGAACTGGAACAGAAGAATGTATGCAGTGCAGGCCATGGAAAGTGCCTATCTATATTCTTACAGCTGCCTCTTTTTCACTCTAGGGGAAAAAGAAACAAAAACTAAAAATAAATTAGTAGTCACTGAGCAGCAATACAGGTTCTATGTATCTATGAGCAGTACAAAGGAGGATTTACTCCAGTTTACTTCACAATCATCTTTTCCTTTTCTTTGATATCCCATACCCCAAGAGCATTATTTCAGCTACCATTAAACACAACTTCTCTTGATTTCCAGCTCTGTATATTACTTTTACTGAAGTTATCTTAAAAATTGTTTACAAGGTCTTTCATACAACTCCTTTTTTTTTTTTTTTTTTTTTTTTTTTATTATTATTTTTATTAAGTGGAAGTTATGCATTTAAAAACACATTATTTTTGTTGTGAAAGACTGAGGTTTTTTTTTTGTTTGTTTTTTTTTTTTTTTACTAACACAAAGCAATTCTTTCAAGTGAAAATAATACCTTGGTGCCAGAAATCATGGGATTAAAGTTCAGTGTCAAACATGGCAAAGTACTAAGAGTGTTTGAATAACTGTTATTGGGAATGAAAACCTCCTTTGGACTTACAAAAGAAGACAATATTTTCGTGTCTTTAGCTTTTCTCTTTTACTCCTATTATTATATTCATTTATGTATGTATCCGTCTTCAACTGAATGACTTCTGAAATAGTTTCTATCAAGTAGAAGAGATAACTAACTAACTAAATAAATAAACATATAATTTAAAGGTTTTCCCAGTGCCTCAATCTTGTAAGAAGTTACATCTATATACCATTTTAACATTATTTTTCACTTGCCTTTCTGTGTCTTTTTTTTTTTTCTGGCGAGGAAGGGAAGTTGTGGTGTGAATAACATATAATGCTGTCAGTGGTAAATTATAGAAGATATTAGTTATGATCATCACAGGAGTGATGTCATTGTGTCTGTTTGACTGCTTCCTGGTATTTAGATTTAAAAAAATAGATATATTTTTATTATTATTATTATTTTTTCCTCCCACATACTCCAAGGAACCTACCTTTCACCACCATTGGATGCAGGTCAATTCTTCAGAAGCAAACCCCAGATCAGAAAATATTCGAAATTGATTTGAAAGACCTAAATCACATTTTTTTTTCCACATATTTCCCATGAAATGATGTAAATATTCCTCGTTTCAATAACATTTCCACAGTGAGTAAAAGTAAATTAATTCACCAAACCTGAGTTCGTGTTTGTTATAATTCATAAAGAAAATATTTACTTTGAGATTATTTTGACCTTTATGAGATGCCTATTTTAAAATGACACATGCTTATGAAAACCAATAGAAAGATGTGTAGTGTGAAATAATTTTCATTTTGCCATGATTCATTATCCAACACAATTTATAAACTAGATTAGATGACTCAGTGACAGTGTTTCACAATGGTACACTTGAACCTGTAAAACTCCCTATGGTAAGCCATGCAGGTGATAAGTAATAATTTCTTACCTCCAAACAATTCAAGTTCATGGAATTCATGAGCAAAACCTATTTTTTATGTTAATTGGATCTTGTTTGTGTTATCTTTGGTTGTTTTGTTCATTGATTATTTTTTATTGTCTTCTATATCTCTGTCCACTTTTCGCCTTGAATTCAAATCTGATTTTATCATTCATAAGGAATTGGAATGTATTGCAGGTCAAATAATTTGACACTGAAACCATTCTCTAGTCTTGATTCATTGCTTCAGCGGCAATGGTTTGGTCAGATGATACTTCAGGCGAGAAGTAAAGTGCCTCCCCAAATACATCTCACCACCTGGACTAGATGAACTCTTCCAATGCCTCTTTGTCTTTAATGCTTCTAGTTCTCTTAGGGGCATCAAAAGAGCTTAGACAATGTGCCAATAGTTCCTTTTAGAAAGAAAGCACCTCTCTCCTAATGCTTCCTAATTGCCTCTTTCCCAATTGGCTTTACAGCAATTTTGGATAGTGACCTTGTAATAAACCTAATTCAGTTATTTCATTTTGTGCTATCTGAAGGTTTACCTGTATTCTTGCCTGTTCATAGTTAGACCTGCTCACACACGTCTATTCAGGTGTCTAAGAACCAGGAGAGGAAACTCCTTCTGAATCCCAGGAGAAAAGAAGTCTTTAAGGTGCCCTCAATGCAGCCTTTCAGTACCTAGTGGGATCCTACAAACAGGAGAGGAATCAACTCCCTGAAAGGGTAGATAACTACAGGACAAGGGGAAATGGTTTTAAGTTGAGGGAGGAAAGATTTAGGTTGTATCTCAGGGCTGCCAGAGAGGTTGTGGATGTCCCTGGAGGTGTTCAAGGCCAGAATGGATGGGGCCCTGGGCAGCCTGATCCAGTATTAAATGGGGAGGTTGGTGTGCCTTGCATGTAGCAGGGGGTTGGAAATTCATGATTCTTGAAGTCCCTTCCAACCCTGGCCATTCTGTGATTCTGTGGTTCTGTGATTCTGTGAATCCCCAAAAATCTGAAGAAGTAAGAATGCTTTATTCCCCAGCAACCCTTATGACAGTGATTAAATGCTACAAACAAAATCATAAATTAAGAATATTAGTTCGATTTTCATCCCAGTATCTACATTCAGAGTAAAGCATCCAGTAGCCAAGATTATATTGTTGATTAATGAATGCAAGAACACATTCAACCTCTAACAGAATTTATAACTAAAAAAAAAAAGTTTCCTAACTTCCTTACCTAAAGTAGACATTTGTTGTATGAATTGAATTTAGCTTCAGATTCTGTTGACTCAAAAAGAAACAGGGAACAAAGTATTTTTTTGGAAAAAATGGCTATAGATAGTAAATGTGCCATATCTATAATTATGTATATAGAGGTGGTTTTGTTTGTTTGTTTGTTTGTTTGTTTCCAAACCAAACAAAATATTGGCTTTATAAACCAATTTGAAGACAAGATAATCCCACTGAAAAATTATGTGTGCTACTCTTAGTTTAAAAAGAACATTTAAGATCATCTAGTTCTGACCCCTGTGTCATAGAGAAGGAACATCTTCTAACCCAGGTTGCTCAAAACCCCATCCAGCCTGGCATTGAGCAACCTCACTGGGCAACTTCTTCCAGTGTCTCAACACCCTCACAGAGAAGAACTTATTCTAGATATCTAGTCTAAATCCACCCTATTCCATTTTAAAATAATTTCCTCTTGGCCTGTCACTACACACCTTTCTAAAAAGTCCCTCCCCACCTTTTCTGTAGGCCTTCTTTGCCTACCAGAAGATTGCTATAAGGCCACTTCAGAACCTTCTTTTCTCCAGGCTGAAGAATCCCAGCTCTCTCAGCCTGTCCCCATATGGGAGGTGCTCCAGCACTCTGATGATCTTCATCTTCTTCTCTGAACCTTCTCCAACAGCTCCATGTTCTTCTTGTTTTGGGAGACCCAAACCTGGATGTAATACTCCAGGTGGGGTCTCGTGAGAGAAGAGTAGAGGGGCAGAATCACCCATTGATACATGAGTGATTACTGTGATTAGACTATGCAAATTTGTAATATTCAAAATGGAAAAACCTTTAGAAAAGGATATTAAAAAAAAATTCCTTATGAATCCAATTTTCATCAAAATTATTATTATGTCTGCGTTTATTATTTTCATCTTATTTGTATCTATCATTGACACTAATTCTTCCTTCCGGAATCCCATTAAAACCTTTGAAGTCCAGTTTCCATTTCTGCTGTCCATAAGCCATTTTCTACCTCCAGTGATCTTGCTGCAATATTTGCATGCAGCAATTGTTCAGCCTTCATTTCATTAAGGTGATACATATTGACTCATTATCACACAGACAATAGCAGTAATATCTTATGCAAACAGAGTTCCCAGACCTTTCATGATAGCACTTATTAGCAAAAATGAAAGTTTAAATCTTAAAGTAAGAATTGTTGTGGTTTTATTTTTGCTTGTTTTGTTTTGTTTTCATATTTGTTATGGCAACATCTTTAATTTGTTGCTATATCACTTGTTCTAGCACAAAAAAAATCCTGTGGTATATTTGAATTTAGAAAGGCAAACACAGATTTTGTACTCTTTATTTTGATTGGCTTTGTGCTGACCTCTTGAACTTGGTTGTTGAGGCAGAGGCTGCAGAAACAAAGCCTTGGCTTCCATTTATCCAGATATGTTCCAGCTTTGAACAGCATCATTTTAAAACAGAAAGAAAATATTGTCAGTTTGAGGCTATAAAGTCCACAAGGCATATATCCACCTGAGATACATCAAAATTTCTCAAAACCAGCTTCAGCAATCTTTTTTGTTTCCTTTCACCATCCTGCTCCCCATTGTCTTCAAGAGTGTGTTTTAATTTTCAGACTGTCCTAATATAACTTCTTCTATGTCTGCCTAATTTACTACCTTCCATACACAAACATACACATAGACACAAACATATGATTTTATTTATTTTTTTTTTTTTTAATGCATGCTCAGAGAGAAAACACACCAGTGTAAGCTGTAATAGAACTGCTAATGAGCTGATGTTATCTACAAACCTATTTAAAATTCTGTTCTCTTTCTGCTTTGTATTTGGTGGGGTTGTAATTTTAATTTCCAAGTGCAGTCTCATTTCTTCTTCTTAATTTCCACCTTTCGCATCCCAATAAACATAGTCCACACATTCACACATGCAAAAACAAATAACAGTCTGTAGACTGGAAAGAATCATTTATGAATTAGTGCCATAGACTGAGTTGCTTAGATAAACCTCAGAGATTTGTATTTTTCAGGGACAGAGACTATAGCATCTGCTAGAAGCCTACAGGTGGCGTAAGGGTGTAAATGATAATAATAATAACAATATTGACATGGTTGTTTTAGGGATGCCTAAGGTGAGGGAAGACAATGTATGACAGACAGGAGGAATAACTCCTCTACTGAACTTTGTGTGTGTGTACATGTACTTGTAAATATTATTAAAACAAATAACAACGACAACAACAAAGACGTGTATATAGATGTATATAGTATAAGGGTAATTGACACCAGAGAACAATGTCATATCTCACTTTGGTATTGGTTTAATAATTCTTAGTTAAACATACAAAAGATATCATCTAATGATAAATTTGAATCAAATCCACATTTGTACAGTTTATTGTATTGTTATTTCTTAAGAACATACAAGCAAGATACAAAGAGTTATAGGTCATGATAGGATCATAGCAGTCAAATATTTAATAAGGCACACTGAGCTCATCTGTTCCAACTGCAATCTCATCCAGTTTTTGAATGCTTATTCACTGCACTAGCTTTCCTATTGCTTTTCCTAATCTAGTTTTAAATGTCTGAACAATGAAACATCTGCTGGAGAATATCCCAACATTCCCTGGGAGAATCATACAAGCCAAGCAAATATTTCCACAGTATGAATTTCAGCTGATCATTTGTTCTCTGTAATGCTTTGTGTCTTCCGCATCATAACTGTACTCCTTCAGCTAACATTTTTATTTTTTTTACTTTTTTATTTTCTCATTCCTTTTCTTTTTCATACAAAATAAAACAAAAAGTAAAAAGCTTCATTAGTAAAGACAAGTGATTTCTGTAAACAGCTCTTTCTGGATTTGGAATGAAGTGGAGTAAAAGATTTAAAACTTTCTAAGAATTCTAATGCTTGCAGTTCTTAAAATTATTGTGGGAAAAAAAATAAATCAATTACATTCGTTAATAATACTTAAAATATTAGAAAGACTTTGGAAATCTTCCTTCCCCTCATAGATGCACAGACTGGATTTCCTGCAACAAAAATGCATTTTCCCCAAGAAAGGACTTTTTTGCAGATATTTTGCAATAAATCTAATTATAGATGTGCTTTCATGAGAGCTACACACACGAGCAGAATCATTTCAGCGCATTAAATCCAAAGTCAATGACCGATGTCAGGAACTGGGAATCTGATAGAAAGCAGCACATTATTGCAACAGGACTCAAACTCGAGTATTGGATTCTGCTTTGCGTAAGTAATTGGCTCCCTTGGATGGGTTACTAAAGAGTAGTTAAACTGCAGATGGCATGAGTGTAATCTGTGTGTATGTGTCATTTTCTCAAATTATTCAGGATAAGCCACTTAGAGATAGGATTGTAATCTCTACCTCAAGCCTTCATTTGTGGGGTTTAGGAGACTTACCAACACTGTTGTCTCCTCAGGGAAACAATTTCATTTCTACTCTAAAGCATAGGGTGCAGCATTGAATGCACTGGTTCATGAGTTGATCTTCTGTTTTGAGTCCCTGGGAAGTATGGCAGTGTAGCATTCAGAAATTAAGGGCAATAGGCAGGATTAGTTAACTTAACAGCTAATTTACCACACACCTCCTGAAAGTTCTAAAGGACTCAAGCTAATTGTGGGTAAAATAAAATTATCATTCAAAACGTGGGATGAAATTGTTGTATGGTTTTATTATCTTCCCTATTACAGTATTTGGGGGGGAAGGGAGGAGGGGGAAAGTGTATTTTTAGCAGGGCAGTGTTGGTTCTGCACAAATGCAGATTTCATCCACCTCTGTATTAGGATGGGTTTTAGCCTATAGAATGTAAACATAACTGTAGGTGTTTAGATGTAAAGATCTGCTTTTGAAATCAGTTTCTAAACTTCTTTTACAAAAGAAATTGAGGTTTAGAATTCGATAAAATCAGGTGTCTAATGCAGTTCAAGGTACTCTAGTTAATTGGTTTTGGCTTCCAGCTTTGAGTACAGGGGATTATAGGTAGCTCTGCCAGACCCATCTTGATATTTCATGCTCTCCCATAATCTCCAATAACACTATATGATTCTTTTTATATGACAAAACCAAATCTTTACAAAAGTAGCAAAGCCTACAGAGTTTACAATCAACCAAATTTAGATGACTGCTTTAGGAAGAATCATGGAGCTTTCTAGACTACCTGTATTCTGTGGGCTACCTCTGAAACTTTAAAATAGATTTCACATGTGGCGACTTACCACCAAGGTCATCATTTTTGTCATATACTCCAGTCTCACTCAGATCTCTCTTGTACTACAGAAATTAGAACTGAACCCCAAGTCTAGATGTAGTCTCACCAATATTGTATAGAGATGGACCACCTCCCTTGATCTGCTAGCAGTATTGTTCCAAATACATCCCAGGATGTTGTAAACTTCTTTGCTGCCAGGACACACTACTAGCTCATATTCCATTTCTTGTCCACTAAGTTTTTTCTTTCCAGATGAATGGTTGCCAGCATTCTTCGGTGCCTGGAGTTATTTCTCCTCAAGTGCTAGAAGCATCATATTTCTTCTGAAGTGCCCCAGATGCTCAGTTCAGAACTCCACATTCCAGACCTGAGGATGGCCTGATCAGGAAAAACTGAAAACACCAAGCTATGGGGTCTTCCATCCTTTGCAAGCTCAAACCTGCTCATTCTTTGCCTTGAGAATAGTAAAAAATGTTATTGAATAATGATGTATGCATTACTATGTTCTGTACTGTACATGTCCTCATCAATTATTTTATGACAATCCACAGATATAGCACATAGCCTATTAAAGTCTTTTCACTCTTTTTTTTTCCCTTTGTTCTCTCTCACCTTCTGCTGCTGCCTCTTCACATGCTTGTCTCATTCCCCTTGTCTCCTCTCAAGGTATTAGAGCCAAGAAAGTCTCAGATTTATAACGACTTTGTGATACCTACTCTACCACCATGTCAATTTAATTTGAACCAATTTGACATCCCTGATATGAACACAGGATTGGAGACCATAGTGATAGTACAACATCCGTTGCTTGTTAAGCCTCCTGCACCTGCTATTGCTTCTCTCTGTAATTGCCCTAGATCAAGAGACCGATTGTAAATGTGTTAAGTTTTGCTGACAACAAAAAGTTGGGGAGAAGCAAGAATTCAGGCTTAAGAGGCAAGGAAAATTCAACAAGATTTGCTAGGCTCAGAGCTGTTATGCAGCAAATGAAATTCAGTATTGACAAACACACATTAATGTAATTGGTCAAGGGAAGTGTGGGACTAAAAGAGAAAAACTGCTGACTAAGAGAAGTAACGGCTTGACAGCGATGCTAATATAATGCTCATCTCATGCGCTGGCACCGAAATCTCTGTGCAAGTGCAGAGACAGTCTCTGAATGTGGAATAGCTCTTTACCTGTCTGAGACATCTACATATTTCCCTTTTGTTCCTGAAGTATTTCAAGGATTTTAACCAGTAAAGTTGTTGCCTAAAAAATAAATTGAGGCTAGATGATCCAAATCTTATAAAAACTCACAGAATTTTTGAAACAATTAACCTTGTTCATATGCAGCATAAGCATCAATGCTATCTGAAGTATTTATGCTTAGAAATAGTTATACAAACACTCATAATGGTAATAAGTTATCAGATGCTCTATCTTGCACCCAATTCACTCAATAATCTTTCATTTTTATAGAGTAACTCCTATGCCCTTGACTGTGCTGTTACCATAATGTGTTGTGTCTGTCCCTTTGAATGGAACTGGATTATCTGAAGATTGGTTTATCACTAATAAGTTAAGATATGATTAATATCCCCCAACTTCTATTGTCTAAAACTTAGAGGCTTAAATCTGTTCTCATTACCTAACCTTTCCTTTGTGGGAGTCCAGAATAAAAAACAAACAAGCATACAAAAAAAAACAAAACAAAACAAAACAAAACAGACATTTTCAGAAATTAATTCATATTAATCTAACTTTGATATCTATCTTAAACTGATTCAATCACTCCTAGATATATTTATTGATCTATTCATCTATGTTCAGACAAACAAGTCCCACGTTGTAGTCCAAATAATTTTACACTCTTCTTTTTATTATTTGTTATTTGTTTTTCTTATTTCTTATTTTATTTTTTTCTTATTTGTTATTTCTTATTTGTTTTTCTTGTTAATAAGGAGTGTAAAATAATAAAACCACTGTTTTTTCTTTTATCATGTATGAATTAGGTTAATTTCAGCACTAAGAATACCTTGAATTGAAAACATGAAGCTATTTTCTTCTCCTAATCTGCACGAGATACACCTTTCCATTTATAGACTGCAATCCAGAAAGAATCAACATTTGTTGCCATTTGGAAAACATCAAATTTAGACAATAGTTTGGTACAATAGCACAAGCTTTATCTAATAGATTTTATTATTATTATTATTGTTGTTGTTGTTGTTGTTGTTGTTGTTGTTGTTGTTGTTATTAATAATACTTTCTCTAATGAAGTGTACTGTGCATGAAACCTCACCGAAAAGGTAAGACATTCGTTTTATAAAATCAAATCTCTGTGGCTGGATTTGGGCCTCTGCAAAACTTGTGTATACTATTTAATCATACTAATATGATGAATATATAATTTTGCTTTTATTTTCTCTTGTATCTCTAAACTATACTTTTCAATTTTTCACACTGATGACGACTTGTCTTGTGTAAAAATCAAGATCAAGACAAGAGGTCAGCCAGAGAGGTAAACTGAAGTACAAGAGTCAACTCAGATGCTGAGTATCTGAATTCAAACTCTTCCCTCTACTGACAATGTGGACAGGATTAAGCTGAGTCAAGAACGTTTGCAGAACAAGCTCAAGCCCATCAGCTTATAACTGTAAGGCAAACATAGTGGAATCCAGTGTGTCTTTCCACTAGTATTAACATTACAGAATCAACTGTCTTGCACTTCAGGCTTTTTCAATAAAGCATGGACGAAGTCCCACACTTTGAATGACAGAAGGGTTTGAAATGCTTTGGCAACTCTTTTATTATGTGAATAAGGGAGCACATAAGGATGAATTTAATGAAGGCAAAGTAAGAAGAAGTTTCTTCTCTTTCTCCACTGCTTGAAATTAGTCCTTAATGGCAGCATTTGTTTCAAAAATTGATGTTTTGAGAGGCCAAGTTTAAGGGTGTCAAAATCAGCTTCTTCCAAATTCGGGGAGAATTTGAAGGTGAAAAAAAATATGTAATTTTAATAAGCATGAAACATTCATTGTTCACTAATGGTCACTTTTTTACTGAAAACACTAGAAACTTATCAAGGCTCCAGATTGTCATTTTCTTGGCATTTGAGATGGGAATGATGAACTTAATAAGGAATGTGACAAAAAAATACATCTACGTGCCTCTAGCAATTAGATTCAAGTCTGATGAGTTGGTGTAATTTGACAGTAAATTCTGATATCATAATCGTTTTTAGGACTCCTATCCTATCTCTGCTAGGTTTTCTTAACCCTATCATGACAGATTCTAAGAAGTAGTGACATATAAACACAAAAATAAGCATTACAAATATTCAACATACACATATAGTATCTTCTCTTTGATATTCTCAAAATCTTTTACAAAAATGAACTTCAAAATCTCCACTCACACCTAGGGATCAAAGACATTTATCAGTACTTTTGCTCCCCTTGCTAATTTTGTCATCAGAAGAAACAACAACAGCATAGACAAGAGTTTAGAGCAGGAAATGCACTCCTTGGAACATGCTAGCAAGCTATGAAAATCAACTTCTTGGCCTGAAGTAAGAGTTTACTTTTGTAATGCTCATTTTATATCACGGAGGGAGGTGAGGTAGCATTTTCCCCAGAAGAGAAGAAAATAATTTATCAGCTGGATTCCTACTGACTCTTCAAATAGCCTATTGTGACCTTTGGTTATTAAATCTTTTGACTGTTAGTTAATTTCAGCAGTGGGGAGGCTATTAGCTGACCGGCTAGATTCCCTGCCCAGCATCTGCTAACCAATGACTTGTGATCTTGGCAATAAAATTGAAGTTGCATCTGGACAATAAATGTATTTTGGCTTCTAACACAATGAGAGCTCCCATCCTTCCTTGAATTTCTTTATTCTCTAAAGGGATGCCAAAAGCAGCAGATTTTTCTGTGTCTTGATGGAATATCCCTATGTTGGCCATTATCCATCATTAAATGTTTCTTTACATCTTGGTAGAATTCAGAGGTTTGTGGTGGTCTTTCATATAGAAAGGAGGTAGATGGAAGAGATAAATATTAAGAACAGCAAAACAAAAGTAAAAATTGTAACTTCAGTCTCATTACCAAAAGGAAAAAAAAGCTTATGTTTGGAATCAGCACTATGTCTTTAGTTTATGTGTAAGAAAAAAAAAAAAAAAAAAAAAAAAAAACCACATAACTTGGTCATCAGAAGGGACTCAAACCATCTGTTCAATATTGAAATAATAGCTTTTTGGCAGTAGAATTAAAAATTATTTCAGTACATTATGATAAACACATAAACTCTGATATCGTTTCTAGTAATACTAGCAGCTGTCAGGATGAATAGGGTTTGAGGTGTAATTCCTTCTGCAGAGCTGATGCAGGCACAACTTTGGTTGTTCAGTTGGTTTTCCTTTTAAGATTCAAATGCTGTCTCACTTGCATTCCTACATTTGTTAGTAGAGCTCAGAATTTAAAGACATCTATAGATGTCCACTGAGTCAAAACCACCTGAAATCCACAATGGTTTATCAGCCTGTCATCTTCAAAGTTCTGCCAATATTCTGAAGTAGAATAATCTGTGTCTCAAATATCTAATTGTTTGAAAAACTGAAAGACAACTT
>NW_024884462.1:19675-19967 GCF_019232065.1 Centrocercus urophasianus | reverse complement strand
AAAAAAATGAGAGACGCACACAAACAAAATTTAGACCAACTTAAGTTTATCTCTAAACAAAGTACTCAGTTCTTCCTCCAATTCTTTCCTGTACCTTAATTTCATATGGTTAATATCAGTTCAAAATGAACATTTATAACTCCTGAGATATGAAGCTACATTAAAAACAGATTAAAATAATTCAAAAGTTTAAAAATTGATCTCACTGCATTTGGTCTTGACTCGGTTATTATGAGCTTTTTCAGCTTTCAAACTACACTTTTGTTACCAAAAAAAAAAAAAAAAAAAAAAA
>NW_024884462.1:0-19575 GCF_019232065.1 Centrocercus urophasianus | reverse complement strand
AAAAAAAAAAAAAAAAAAAAAAAGTGAAAGCTGTTCTTGAGTATCACAATACACTCAACTACTTCAAGTAGAATAAAGTAAATCCTGTTCACAGAGGAAATGCCACTGAGGAGCTAAGGAGCTGAAAAGTTTTAAACGTGTGCAGGTTTTAAAAAGAAAGGGGGAAAGTGATTACAGGTTGCTGTGTTCTATTTAGTAATCAATGCCTATAACTCTGCAGTGTGTTTCTTCTTGTCTAATCCGTTTGTCAAAGTTCTTCTTGCCTTTAGAGGACACAGATGGAGATAGCCTTCTGTCTAACAAGTTTATGGTTAAAGGGTACTGTTGTTTATTTTTATTAAAGAGCATAAGAGCAAATTTAAAGATTGCAACTAAAATAGTGGAAGGCTGGGGTGCCTTTTCATAAGCTTTCACTTTTTTGAGAATTTAAGGAGCTGGAAAAAAAAAGGAAAAAAAAGATATTTCAAAGCTTTCTCTCTGCACTTTATGATTCAGATGTGCTATTGCTATTGCTGTAGAGCTCAGTTGTAAGTCACAGACTCTGAAGAGGAAGATGAGGAATACACCTTCAGGGAGTCTGGACATTTCAGGGAAATACACGTCAACAGTTTGCAGGCCAGTTTGGCCCGGTTTCCATTACTAACTGGGGCAGGGGAAATCATGGACCCATGCCCACTTATAGGGGAGGAGGGAAAGGAAAAAAAAGCTAGGTATTTGGACCTAAAAACAAGAGTGGCAACAAGCTACAGGAGAAAATTAATTCAGTACAGATGAGAGCAGAACGCGAGATAACACACTATAATACAATATAATAGGAATTGAAGCTAATAAACCAAATAAAATGTGTGAGAGAGTCCAAAACTGAAAGCCTTACTCTAATGCTGAAGGCCAGGTGGCTGGAGAGGAAACCACAGAGATAAGCAGTAAAAGAAAGGCAATCACAACTCACGAGCAGTATTATCTTTTCCTCTAAATGGAAAACGGAAAAGGAACAGTGAAGTCTTCTGGGAGATGTAGTTCTTCTTTTCTGAGATCCAAGTAATGAGAAATAGCAACAATCCATGGAATTGGAGTATTAACTCTTTAACTCCCATTGTTCTACATGATGTCATGATGTGGAAGACCAAAAACAAAAATCATGAAACCATGACAACATGAGACCTTGCTACATAGCTATAGCTCTTTGATTTTTCTACACACACAGATATACTTCTCCCACTAACACCTTCTCGTGCTATGTTTAAACTATTATTATTCATCTGTGTTCATTACAGTTGACTGCTATGTAAGACAAGAGGATGAAGCTATAAACTAGATTCAGCCTATGTAAGTTTAGGAATGTGAAGACTTGATCTAATGTAAAGAAGCCTAATAACCTGAAACTCCTTTTGTCAGCACTGAAACAAGTCCGCGAGCTAGCTCAACTATTTCCAGACATAACTTCTCAGTGATGCCATAAGTGTGCAGATTTATGGAAGGACAAGATGCTGATGCATTTTATTGGGTTTTTTTAGGTAGGAAGGTGGATGTCACAGGTTCAGTGACATGATTTTGAGACCCAGTTTGAGAAAAAAAAAAGCAAAAAACAAACAACAACAAAAAGGGTCTTTCAAAATATACTTCTCATGAAGTACTGTGCAATCCCCATCATTCCTCTAGTTTGTAATTCACAAACTTTTTCCTGTGTTCATATTTGATGATGTAATTGTGACTGAAGGAAAAACGATGTCTAGCTTCTCTTCAGAGGCTTTTTTGTTATCATATCATACTACATTTTTTGCTTGGTATTACATCCTGCCAGACTTTCGGCAACATTTTTTTCTTCTAATTTGCTACTATGCATTATTCATTGAAAAAAAGAGAAAGAAAAATAAATAAACAAATAAATAAATAAATAAAAGGGGAAAAAAAGTAAAAGGAAGAGTAGTTTACATTTCCAGACTGGAAACCAAGGAATATTCATCATTCTGCTGTACATCTCTTATAAAGATGATAAATGAATGTATATGAACTGAACCCTAAAACAAGATAATGTGTTTTTCTGAAAGTTTTGCAGAGCTCCATTTCCACTGTAATTAGTTTACTTTATTATCAAGTTCTCTTAAACCACTATCAAAGTGAAAGCTAAATCCTGAATTGCTTAAAGGAGAAGGGGGGACATAATGAAATGTTCAGTGTCTTTTTCTTTTTTCTTACATAGTACAAAAAATAAATAACTTTGATGAAAATATATAATAAAATTTCTTATTTTAGGACACCTGGATGACCCCAGTGGCTGGAAACTCGCTATGTAGATTTTACTCAGGGGGAATTTGTTGATCATTTACACTCTTATCAGTAAAAAAATGAGGAAGAGATTTGTCTTTTCATCATCTTTTGAGCTGTTTTCATAGTAGCACTGAATGGTTTGGGTTGGAAAGGACCTTTAAATCATGCAGTTCCAACTCCTTTGCTATAGGAGACATATCCTTCTAGACCAGGTTGTTCAAAGCCCCATCCATCCTGGCCTTGAATACCTCCATAGAGGGGCATCCACAGACTTGCTAGGCAACCTGTTCCACTGTCTCACAGCCCTCACAGTAAATAATTTCTTCCTAGTATCTAGTCTGTATCTACCTTCTTCCATTTGAAAACTATTTCCCCTTGTCCTGTCACTACATGCCCTTCTAAAAATTTCCTCCCCACTACATTCCCTTCTAAATATTCCTTCCTGGCCCCCTTGAGATACTGGAAGGCCACTATAAGGTCCCCCCAGAGCCTTCTCTGGGCTGAAGTGATCTAGCGCTCTCAGCCTGTCCCACACATGAGGTGCTCCAGCCCTCTGATCTCTCTGTGGCCTTCCTCTGAGCCTGCTCTAAAAGCTCAATGGCCTTCTTGTGCTGGGGTCTCAAGAACTGGATGCAATACTCCATGTGGATTCTCCTGAAAGCAGAGCAGAGTGGCAGAATCATTTTCCTTTAACCTACTGGCTGTGCTTCTCTTGATGCAACTTGGGATATGGTTTACTTTCTGGGCTGCAAGCACACACCAGTAGCTCATGTTGAGTCTTCCATCACCCGACACCCACAAATTCTTCTCCTCAGAACTGATTTCAAGCTATTCACCTTCCAACCTGTATCTGAGCTTGTGATTGCCCCAACCCAGTTGCAGTACCTTGCACTTTGCTGTTTTGATCTTCATGAGGTTGGCATGGACTCATCTATCAAACCTATCCAGGTCCCTCTGGACAGTATCCTTTTCCTCTAGCATGTCAATTGTACCACTCAGTTTGGTGTCATCTACAAACTTGCTGACAGTGCACTTGATCCCACTGTCCATTTCTCCTACAGAGATGTTAAATTACTCTATTTCCAGCACTGATCTATGAGGAACAACAGTCTCCACTTGGACATTGAGCTGTGACAACCACAACTTTCTGAGTGCAACCATCCAGCCAGTTCCTTATCCAGTAAATGGTCCATCCATCAAATCCATTTTTCTCCAATTTGGCAACCAGGATGTCATCATGCTTTGCACAAGTCCAAGTAAATTATGTTAATTGTTCTTCCTTTATTCACCTACACTGTCAGGGATTTGACATCCAGCACTGATAAGAAAACACAATATGTTTGTTCTTAGCCATCCCTATCTACGACCTCTCTTCCCATAGTGTAAAAGTGACTTTCTCTAAGCTAAACAGAAAACTCTTCCACATGAGATATGGTATTTCAGAGGATGTGCAATAACCAAGTTTGACTAATTTAAGGAAAATAAAAAAGAATAAGGAAAAAATATGAAAAAAAAAAAAAAAAAATTTTTTTTTTTTTTTTTTTTTTTTTTTTTTAATGTGTTTAAATTTGACCAAAGAAAAGGGCATGAACCTTTGTCAAGAGAAATTCAGATTGCATATTCAGAATTAGTTTTTTGCCAGATCTCTTTCTTCATTCAGGTTCCAGAGTGAAGCACCAGAACAGGTTTCCCAGAGTAGTGGTAATGATACTAAGCTGCTGAAGTTCAAGGAACATTTGGACAGTGCTCTCAGACATAAGATTTGAATTTGTGTAGAGCTAATGTGTGCCATGGTATTTGTGAGTAATTTTCAACTCTGGATACTTTAAAATTCTACAGTTCTGCAAAATGAACATAAATGTATTTGTTTTTGTTTTTGTTTTATATTTCCCATAGAAAATGTACTGCTTCTAAAATATTCTCATTTTCTACAAACTACAACTAAATAGATCAAAGAAAATAATCAAAACAGGATCATTTAATTACTTTCTATTTTTGAAGAGATTCCACATTTGTTTATCTTTTCATTCCTTTTATTTTCCCCAGATCTTCCATCCTCTTCCCTTTATTTTCCCATAATTTCTTTTTTTTTTTAAAGAAGACAAATAATGCAGAAAATATAGTTTTTAATTACTGTTTTAAAAATAAAAATACAGTGTTATTGCTAAACACGTGAACGAAAGATTATTTAGTATTCAACAAAGTGGACAGAGCTTTATATGTTTCTTTTCAGATGACAATGGCAAACTGCTGCCATTCACGCTCCATACTTACATCCTTGAAGAAATAATTTTGGAGAATATTCAGCATAATTGACAGAAATTTGCTGTTTCTATTGTCTTAAAAAGAATAAATATGAGCCTCAAAGACTGGTTTCCCAGCACCCAGAGGGAAAAAAATCAGTTACTATAAATTGTTCCCTGGAGAAACTAAGCTCAGTGCTCTCACAAAGCAGGACATTTGCAGATTATTATTTCCATTAAACACAAAAGTAACTGCCTGTAAACTTGTTCAGTTATTTGCTTTTACTGGCCTGTAAAAGCATAAAATATAAATACATAAATAAATATTTATAATGCATGGATAACAGTGCTAACACATGCCATAAGCCATGCCAGGAGAAAGGAAATAAATCAAGCTTTGTGGCTTGAGAGATGTCACTTGGCTTGATTTGTAATAAACAACTTTACTTATCCTTATGCTTATTACTGTGTCCTGTATTACAGATATACTTAGCCCTCTCCATTCTGCTAGCCACTGTTCAAGGGACAGACACAGTTTTTAAGTGCATTAGTAGTATCCTAATTTAGGAACTTAACAAAAGCACAAATATTAGGCTTTCTCTGCATCACCACAACACTGAATTATTTTGTGGGCTATCTGTGCCCTCTGTGTTAGTCATTATAAAAAGCCAAGGCAACTGTGCCTTGGCACTGTTTAAAGACCTCAGTAAAATTTGAACTTCAGTCAAACCTGAAGTAAATATCTATGCTTAGTGCATAGATGGACAAGACAGACAAAGCCATCCAAACATGGAATTAATCATCATGAAAGTAAGAGAATAACCATTTCCTTGTTATGATATCACCAAAAACAATCTTCTGCCAAGTATTCAAAAATCCATCTAATGTACATGGATCATATAAATCCGTTGCCTCGCTCCAATTTATAGGAGGGAGAGAAGGTTCTTTGCGATCTGTGTACCCAAAATGAGATTAAGAAATAATGGTTCAGATGTTGGTCAACCAGTTTATTACAGATCTTATTAAGGTAGATGGGGAAGGAGAAGACAGACACTATCATGAATTAGGGTAATGGGGAAGGGAAGGAGGATAATAGAAAAGGTAGGAAAGAAGAAGCAAGGAGTCTCTGTAGGAAGCAAGAGGGAGATAGTCACCACCATGGATCCAGTGTAGTTCATAGTTCAGTCATTGATCTTCAATAGTGGTCATCGGGCATTATTGTTCTGGTGAGGAGGATAATGACATGATGATGATGGCAACTTCTTTCCAATGGAAGTACAAACTTATAAATAAGTCCAGAGTGATTGAGTCAGCTCTTTTTGGAGTGATAACTCAAATCCAAAGTGGTTGAGCCAGCTCTCCTTGAAGTGGCAGCTTCCGGCTTTTGGATCTCAGCAGGAACTCCTTTTGTTCCCATCTTCCAGGCTTTGTCAGCAGATAAAAGGGAGCAGGGAGGCACCCACTTGTATCTTGACTTCACAGGATACAGTGGTATAATTCCCCAGTCTCCCATAGCAAACAGGAATTATTTGGTCACAGTCTAGATCTTCCACCAGTAAACAGTCCCAAGCTCTGTCTTCTGAAGGCAAACAGTTAAAATCATCCACACAGTGATGTTGATTGCCACATGGCAATACCCATCACTTATCTCCTAGACAAGTCGGTCTTATCACAAGAAATACTTCAGGAAGAAAGCTTTGAGCCAAAAACAAACAAAGAAACAAAGAAACAAACAAAACACACACACACACACACACACACACACACACACACACACACAAAAAAAAAAAAAAAAAAAAAAAAACAAAAAAAAAAAACAAAGAAGGACTCTCACACCCAAGCAAAAAGTTTTGCTCAAGATGGTTATGAATTTATATTATATATTGTTTGTGGCAACTTAACTACACAGTGCCATGATAAAAGTCATTTTAACAAAATTAACTTTTTTCATCTGCGCAAATGGAATTTTCCCGTTGCTGAGAAATATAGATCTCCTTATCTATGTCCATCTAGGTTTCCCTAAAGGAAAGATTTCTAGATTGACCCTCTAGCTTTTCTCACAGTTTCTCTAATTTCTCATGCAACCTGATTTTTTTTCTTGTTTGTAGACTCTTCTTTAAATGCATGGTTTTCTGCATAAGATCAGTCATAAATATGCTAAGGAAATATCTAGCCAAGACAAACCTATGCTTTTCTTAAGTCTAACAGACTGGGCTGCAATTAAGTGAGAATGCCACCTCAAGAAATGTGATACAAAGCTTTCCATTCTGAAAGGTGTCTCGTGAGAATATCCAGGAACACTCCAGGGACCAGCATTTGCAAGGCCATGGTTTAAAGGAATGCTCAAAGGAAAGCAATTACTAAACTACTGAGCTTCAATGCCAACTACTCTTGTGCCTACCAGTCACTTCTCTTGCAAACCACTGGTGATTTTATTTCATGTCATCCTTTCTTCCCTTCCTAATTCCCAAGTGCTCAGCTTATTTCAACTGAGTCTGGCCCTGGATTCTGGAAAGCAGGACTGATAGTGCAATATGTCCTATGTACACAGTAATGTTTGCAATAGGTGAGTACATTATTTTCCTGCAGGGTAATTTGGTATGATTCATTTATTCATACACGTGGCACATTAGGTAGTATAGCCTCAGTATTGCTAGTATTACTTACACGGGAAAATTTCAACTAATTTATCTGATTAATACTTGAGATGGCAGCCATAAATAAGCAAAATATTCAATAGAGTTTCATTAATTTGGACACTTGTTTCTTCTGTTAATTTTATGGCATTTCTTGACATTGTGGAATGTCATTGTAGCTGCTACATGAAAGCTGTGAAATATTTTCTTACTGCTGCTAAGTTCAGAATTATTTACTTTGACTCACAGTTAACAAGTTTCTTCCACAGCTATTCCACAGAACTCACAGAGGTCTCTAACCATCACCTGTGGCCATTAGGTCATTTTTTTTTTCCACTGCTTTTCTGGTAGTTACTCACAAACTTATAATTGCCAACAAATAGATGCACTGTATTGCTGGGTTGTCATTTGTTTGTACTTCCCCTTGGCTTAAAGCCCTGCGTTCCCCTCTCGGATTCTGTCTACATGCCAGTAAGCTGCAATGATAAATAACATTATCGACCTGTAGGTATGCATAAAACATTAGATGGAACGTATGTTTTCTGAACTGTTCAACTTTCATGAACTGCATTTCAAGATTTCCTGATCAGGTGCCTAGGCTCCAGCACTCCAAGATTGGAGGAGGTAGATGAGTTCCAGGGACAGAAGTACTTCAACAAAGCCATGTACATATGTACACACATTCATATTCTGTCTTGTTTATGACTTAAACTAAACTGTTATTTGAGTTAATTTCTTAGACAACAGTTAGAAAACCTCAAATTAAAGTGCATTTTGTCCAGTTTAAATGATGTGGGATATTTTTTTCTTGTTATTGTTGTTTGTTTATTAGTCTTTTTTTGTGTCTCTATTTCAGTAAGAATTTAAGCTCAGCAATGGAGGACAAACTTCAATCTTTTTTTTTTTTTTTTCACTTGTGTAAAACCATGTACACTTTAGAGGATAGAAGAACGGATTTTTTTTTGTTTATTTGCTTTTGTATAACAACAATAACATCAAAGCATAAATAATTTAGGAGTATAAATTTAATTTTATGAGGTAGCCTTATAATCAGAAGTCTAACTCACTTGCATTTCAATTAAAATAAGACACTTAAACATGAAAGACAAAAATGAAAATTGGTTCTTAATTTCTTCACAGCCAAATGTGTTTATTTTAACTCAAATCATGTGTATGTACATATTTGTAAATTCAGAGAAACACAGAATCAAATAATCATTAAGGTTGGAAAAGATCTCTACGATCATCTCATCCAAATATCCACCTAACCACTAAACCATGTTCCTAAGTTCTATAACCTTTCCAACACATACAGGGACTCCACCATCTCCCTAGACAGCATGTTCCAAAGCCTAACCACTCTTTCTATGAAGAAATTCTTCCTAAAATCCAATCAAATCCTCTCTTGGCACAACTGGAGGCCATTATCTCTCATCTTATTGCTGAGACCTGGGAGAAGAGGCTGACCTCTACCTTGTATTACCTCTTTTCAGGAAGTTGTAGAGAGTGACAAGGTCTCCCCTGAGCCTCTTCTCCAGACTGAACAATCCCAGCTCCATCAGCTGCTCCCCACAGGACTTCTGCTCCAGATGTCTCTCACTACATCTGTTGCTCTTCTCTGGACATACTCCAGGGCCACCTTGATATCTTTCTTGTAATGAGGGGTCCAGAACTGAATGCAGCATTCAAGATGTGGTCCTACCAAAGCTGACACAGGAGGATTATACCTCCCTGCTCCTACTGGCAACACTATTTCTGATACAATTCAGGATGCCATTGGTCTTCTTGGCCATTTGGGCACACTACTGGTTCATGTCCAGCTGAACATTTACAGACATCCCCAGGTCCTCTTCCTCTGCATAGCCTTTCAGCCACTCAGTCCCAAGTCTATAGAAATCCATGAGGTTGTGACCAAAGTGCTGGACCCAACATTTGGTTTCATTGAACTTCACTGCAATGGACTCAGCCCAGTGATCCAGACTGTCCAGGTCCCTCTGTAAGGCCTTGCTACTCCAGGCAGATTGACACTTAAGCCAACTTGCTGTCATCTGCAAACTCATTGAGGGTACACTCAATCCCTTCATTCAGATCATGGATCATGGTGCTCCTGTACTTATTTATTTGTTTGTTTATTTTTTTTTTTAGAGAGAGGGGGGAGAGAGAGAATGGAAATTCTGTGGTATTCTAAAATTTTATAAATTTTACACGAAGGGAAAAGCATAATTTAGAAAATATACCCAGTTTATTTTACATCCAACAGCAATTCAAATTAATTCCTCCCAACAATAAAAAATCATTAAAAATGTAATGATTTTGGATCAGTCCCTTACTTCTTTCCAGATCACTACTAATGATGTTAATGAAATAAAACAGTAAAATGAAATAAAATACACAACAAAGCATCAGATAAAATAACTGTGAAATAGTAATTTAGAATCATAGAATTTCTTCTGGAAGAGCTGGAGGTCATTGGGCCCAACCTTTATTCACAACAGAACTATAGAAAAATGTGATTTCAATTCATGAGGTCCCAAATTTGTATTAATTTATTTTGAAAAATAAATTAGATGTGTAGGAAAAAGATTTGGACAAAGCATTGCAGTTGCAACTGCAAAAAGTTTAGTTATAAACTAGTTTAATAAACACTAAAAAATTAACAGCAAATATTATTTCTAATCTTAATTTAGAGTCAACTCCCATGGCAAAAATACTATTAAGAGATAATTAAGGTAGAGAACAGACACACAATTTCTTATTTAAGATTTCAACACCAACCCCAGCAATATCACTGAATCACAGAATCACAGAATCACCCGGGTTGGAAGGGACCTCAAGGATCATGTAGTTCCAACCCCCCTGCCAAGCAGGGCCACCAAACATACACATTTAGATCAGGTTGCCCAGGACCCCGTCCAACCTGGCCTTAAACACATCCAAGGACGGGGCATCCACAACCTCCCTGGGCAGCCCGTTCCAGGGCCTAACCACTCTCCTTGTATAGAACTTCCCCCTAACATCCAACCTAAATCTTCCCTCCTTCAACTTGGATCCATTTCCCCTAGTCCTGCTGTTGTCAGCCCTTTTGAAGAGTTTACTCCCCTCGTGGGTGTAGGTTCCCTTCAGGTATTGATAGGCTGCAATGAGGTCACCCCGCAGCCTTCTCTTCTCCAGGCTGAACAAGCCCAACTCCCTCAGCCTGTCCTCATAGGGGAGGTGCTCCAGCCCCCTGATCATCTTAGTCGCCCTCCTCTGGACCCTTTCCAAAATCTCTCTGTCTTTCTTGTACAGAGGGCTCCACACCTGGACACAGTACTCCAGATGGGGCCTCACAAGAGCCGAGTAGAGAGGGACAATCACCTCCCTGTCCCTGCTGACCACCCCTCTCCTGATGGAGCCCAGGATCCCATTTGCCTTTCGAGCTGCCAGAGCGCACTGCTGGCTCATGTTCAGTCTCTCGTCCATCAGGACCCCCAGGTCCTTCTCTGCCGAGCTGCTCTCAAGGACCACTCCTCCCAGCCTGTACGGGTGCCTGGGGTTCTTCCGGCCCAAATGCAAAACCTTGCACTTTGCCGTGTTGAACCTCATTAGGTTCACCTGAGCCCAGCTTTCCAGCCTGTCGAGGTCCCTCTGAATGGCATCCCTTCCTTCCACCGTATCAACCTCACCACTCAGCTTGGTGTCGTCAGCAAACTTGCTGAGGGTGCACTCAATTCCCTCATCGATGTCATTAATAAAGATGTTAAAGAGCACCGGTCCCAAGACAGACCCTTGGGGGACACCACTTGTTACCGGCCTCCACCTGGACATAGAGCCATTGACCACCACCCTCTGTCTGTGGCCTTTGAACCAGTTTCTTATCCATCGGGTCGTCCACCCATCAAATCCACTTCCCTCCAATTTGGAGATGAGGATGTGGTGGGGGACCATGTCAAAGGCCTTGCTCAGGTCCAGGTAAATGACATCGGTCGCCTTCCCTTCGTCCACCGATGCCATCACTCCATCATAGAAGGCCACAAGATTAGTTAGGCATGGCCTTCCTTTGGTGAAGCCGTGCTGGCTGTCTTGGATCACATGCTCATTCTTTATGTGATCGAGCATGTTGTTCAGGAGGATCTGTTCCATGATCTTCCCAGGCACGGAGGTGAGACTCACTGGCCTGTAGTTCCCCGGGTCCTCCCTGCTCCCCTTCTTGTATATGGGAGTGACGTGACCCTTCCTCCAGTCATCCGGGACCTCACCTGACAGCCACGACTTCTCAAATATGATGGAGAGCGGCTCGGCAACCACCTCAGCCAGCTCCTTCAGGACCCTGGGATGCACGCCATCCGGCCCCATGGACTTGTATTCATTCACTCTAAGGAGGCACACTCGGACTTGCTCTGCCCTTACAGTGGGGAGGGATTTACCTCCTTGGTCCCCACATAGAGGTTTGGGGATGCAGGGCTCAGGGACGTGAAAAAGACTAGAATCCTGGCCACCAGTGAAGACTGAGGTGAAGAACTCATTCAGCACCTCAGCTTCCTCTTCATCTGTTGAAGCCAGATCTCCTTTTAAATTTACCAAAGTAGGTACACCCGTTTTGGCCTGTCTCTTCTGGCCAATGTACCTGTAGAAGGTTTTCTTATTGTTTTTTCACATTCCTTGCCAAGTTCAGTTCTGCCTGCGCCTTGGCTTCACTGATCCCACGTCTGCAAGTCCGGACGGCATCCCTGTACTCTTTCCAGGTGACACAGCCTTGTTTCCAGAGCTTGTACACCCCTTTCTTCGCCCTCAGTTCTCTCAGCAGGTCCTTGCTGAGCCATGCCGGTTTCCTACCTCGCCTGCCCACTTTCTTATTCAGAGGATATCTTCCTTGGGTATGAATTGAAAGAGCTTTGTTGATTACAAATTCATTAAGAAGCTCGCATTCAACTACTCATACTTTAGAGATATATTCCCTGTCCCTCATGCAGTAAAGATATTAAACTTTCTTATATATTTCTACAACTCCGGAATTATTTTGTAGAGAATCTATTTTTTTTTTATCTATTATTATTATTACCTATTATTTTTGTAGAGAATCTAATCCTCTTTGTTTGTTTGTTTGTTTGTCTGAAATCAGGAAAATTATACAGTGTATGTTGAATTTGGAACTCATTCAAATGCCACCTTATTCCCCTCTGTAGTACTCTTGCCAATTGAAAGTACTATAGGACTCCTTTTCAACTGAAAAATCAGTCAGATTACATATACATTAAAGTCTAAATGAATGAAAGGAACTTATGCCTCATATTAGTGTATTAGGTAAATAGGAACAAATGTTGTTTTTTGGCTTTGTTATTTTCTTTCTCTTCCTTTCCCTTTTACTGCCAAAGCCCCAGTAGAGTATGAATGCAGAATATCAGCCCATCTTCTAATATATGCAGCATAATCTTCTTAAAATGAGTTTTCACTTCAAGGAACAGAAGGGCTTAGAGATGAGCAGCATTTTTCTTGTGCTTTTTGTTGTTTTTTTGTGGTTTTGGGTTTTTTGTTGTTGTTTGTTTGTTTGTTTGCTTGTTTGTTTTTTGTATTTGGCATCACATTATACTTAGTACCATTTTTTCTTCTTAGAACAATTGATTGTCATTAGTGAAGGAAATTTCTTCCTTTATATTAATAGGGCTTAAACTTGGTTACATTTTTTTAAATTTTTAGATTTTGCTTTTAGGGAACATGGGGAGCAAAGTGAGAGGCAGTGCAAGACCAAGGATGGTGAGGATGGTATTTTACTTTATGTTCCTTTCTTTATGATATAATGCTTTTCTATTATTGGGCATATCACTCCAAAAAATTACATGAAAAACAAAACAAAACAAACAAACAAACAAAACTAACAGATATTTCCATTAATTCAGTATGTAAAAACTGGGAAATAGATACAAATATTTTCCACTAATTTATTTTTTAAGAGTAATTGTCTGAGAAATACAGACACATGAAAAACTGAGACAATCCTTTATATGTTTGAGTATAGTCTTAATTCATTATTACCTTTTAGCTAATTTTATTAGCTAAATTTGAATACTGTGTCTATTTAAAATCCAACATTCCTTTGGGAACCTCAGCTGAGTTCTCTACTTATTAAAGCCAATGAGGCTGGACCAGCAGACAATTTGCCCAAATAACTATTTGCATGGATAGTTTGTACTACATTAATGCCTTGTGGAAATTCAGTGATTTAACATGTTTTTTACATGCTTAATTACTTCTTTCAGATGGTTTGGATAAGGTAGAAAGTATACTCCTGACAAATACATTATTATTTGACTGTAGACAATAGAAGTGTGAAGAGTTAATACTGACAGAAGAATAATCATTATTGTCCCACCTGATATACGGTGTCGTAGTCCAGATCATGTTTATCTGGGTCATTGATCATCAGTTAATTTCTGTCATATCAAAAACAGAGAGGAATAATAAGAGAGAAGAGTTAAGGGAAAATCAGTTTAGAAAAAGCTAATTCTGAAATCCAGAGTAACTTCGGGTTACAAATTATCTCTGGAAGAATGGCCACACAGATTATCTCATTTTCTGTGGTTTCTCTGATGTAGATGGCATTAAGAGACAGATCACTGAAAGCTTTAGCACAAACAACTTCTGAAAATAAGATGCTACTGGCAAGAATGGGAGCACTGGCACAATTCTACAGATCAGCACAGAAAGGTCTCCTTAGCAACCGATTTAGCTGGTGGAGCCTATATTTTTGTACTTAATCCTTTTGACCCCATACATAGTAGTCCTGCATTTTGGAGTTCTACCTACTGCCATAACCTATCACCAGACGCTAGGTTATGCTAGGTTCCAGTTCAGCTTGTACTGATTCAAATGGGCAACTAGTCAGAAATGGACTCAGCTTCATTTTAGATCCTGAACTGCTGTACTAACAGGTCTTGGCACAAGTTCTACAGCCAGCTAGAACACTCACATGCTAAGGGGAACCATCTCTGAATTAACCAGTTTCTACTTGCTATTTTTCCCCAACAGCTCCAACAACCTGTATTCATATTTATAAAACCAAAGTCTGTTTATCTAGGATGATTTCTAGATATCATTATCTTGAGAAAATGATTCTATTGACTTGATTTTAACTCAGTGTACTGCGGGAATCAATCTTCATTGCATACCACTCAGTGGACCATGCCCATCATATATTGTTGGGCAGAGATAGGGAGCTTATCTTCATCACTGAGGACTGGTAGAAGGATGCAGATTTTGACAGTATATGGTAAAGAAGATAATGTTTTAAAAAATAGCCCTCTATCTTCAACTACTCTCAGCATGAAGCAGAAAAGAGGAGATTACACTTAGAAACTGATGGCTGATTTATGATAAAACCTCCAGGAAAACTCCCTGTTCATGGAAACTTTACCAGTCTTTACTGACTGTTTTGGCCTTCTCCAGTCCCAGTATATTAGTCAAATAAATAAATACTGCCTCCATTTTTACTTTAAGAACATACTGAAAATTGTATCAGTTAAAATAAACCAGCAGTGTAAATTCAAATAATGCAGTGTTTGGAGAATATTTTTCTCATGCTAGTTAAAAAAAAACGAACAAACAAACAAACAAAAAACAAACAAACAAACAAAAACCCATGAAAATGAGAGACCTAAATGAATATAAGAAACATAACAAAACCCAAATTACAAGAAAAAAAATATTTCTTTTCATTTATTTTTCCCTCTTTGGTGAAATTTCAGAGCAAGGAGAATTGATTCCCTGTATGTGATTAATTTAGAGAACTGCTTATTGAAAATTAGTGTTTGGCAGGTTTCATAAGAGGCTACAAGAGGAACAAATTACATGGAAACAGAAAGAGGACTAGCAGGGACAACAAAGAGAGTGAGGAGTGCAATGATTTGTGTATACAGATTACACAAAATTTTCTTGGAATTATTCCACTAGTTGTTTCATATAATGAAGAAACACAGCTTCAAAATACTGGCCTTGAATTACAGAAACAAAAAAAGCTGTGTACATCTACTAGTCATGACTGAAGAATAATAGTTTTTGCACAAAATGCCACCAGTTCTATATATTTTTATTTGATCTAGATTAGGGAGAAAAAAAATTTTTACTTGAAACATTTCTTATGAAATTACCTAAAGAAAAAATTAAACTCCATCCTAACGGAGTGTTCTGTTTTGACTAAAGCAGAATGTCTTCATTTTTTTTTTTTTTTACCTTTTCTCTCATTGTATAACATACTCATAAACACACACATACACAAACTAGAAAAAAACAAAACAAAACAAAAAAAAACCCTTCAGGTAAACCTTAAGTCATTAATATTGCATTTTGAGTTTATTGAAGCACTTCAGCACCACATCCTTCTGCATGTTTTGTTATCAAGTGAAATTTTGTGTGAGAACAAAATACTCTCTACTCATTCTTAATGCACACGTCCATATGTATAAACATGCTCTTTTTAATGAAAATTCAAACTGTGCTGATATCTATGGAGATCTACAATTGCTTTCAATGTGCTGTGGTTTAACTCAGCAGGCAGCTCAGCACCACGCAGCCTTTCTCTCACTCCCCCTTCTTAGGGAGATGAGGGTGAAGAAAAAAAAAAAAAAAAAAAGAAGTAGCACTTTTGGATTGAGATAAAAAACTATTTACTAAGAAAAAGAAGAGAAAAAGAAATAATTGTAAAGTAAGCATATACGTATATCTAGGTATATACGTATTTCTATGTGCATATATATGTGTACATAAATCTTCCCTACACTTCCTAGCCAACTCCTCTCAGTTTTATAGTTTTTGCATGACACCACATGGTATGGAACATCTCCGTCTTGAGTCATTTGCAGACTAGTAGGTCCTGCAGTGAGGCTGTTCCCTGCCCGGCATATGCACACATTATTCAGCAACAGCCAAGCCAACAGTGAATTACTAACAATGAAATCTGGGCATGCAGAGTGCAGTGTTGTGCAGTGCTAATTCAATTGATAGCAAATATTGTATATATTTTGATACACTGGCCAAACAGGGCTCTAACCAGCAAAGAATAGGCATCCGTGCTTTCTGTTTTCATAAGGGAGTTTGAGAAAAGGTTTCAAGACCTATTCAAGAGTAGAGGACAGAGCTCCTCTCCAGTCAGTGGATTAAGGGGAAATAGTTTTTAACTGGAAGAGGGTAGATATAGACTAGATACTAGGAATAAATTATTTACTGTGAGGGTGGTGAGACAGTGGAACAAGATGCCCAGCAAGGCTGTGGATGCCCCCTCCCTGTAGGTGTTCACGGCCAGGCTGGATGGGGCTATGATCATCCTTGTCTAGAGGGAGGTGTTGCTGCCTATAGCACGGGGTTAGAACTAGCTGATCTTAAAAATCCCTTCCAACTCAAATTATTCTATGATCTAAGACTACAGGAAGGAAGGAAGGAAGGAAGGAAGGAAGGAAGGAAGGGAGGAAGGGAGGAAGAAAGGGAGGAAGGGAGGAAGGGAGGAAGGGAGGGAGGAAGGGAGGAAGGAAGGAAGGAAAAATCAATTTATGTTTAACACCATTTTCAGTTGATATAAATACATGACCTGCACATTTTCAATCAGAATGTATAGAGTTGCAGTAAGATATTCACATCTGATTCATAAGACCTCTCCTACCTGTGATAAACATCCACAACTTCACAACCACACGCTATTCATGCAATTGCTTTTTTGAAGTATGCACTTTTGTGAACAACTGTCAAGGATGAAGCAGAAATATAAAATTTCACCAAAAATCTCTGATGAAGACTCTGAGAACTAACTATGAATTGCATCCATTGCCATCAAACCAGCTTCATGCAATAGTTTCACAAAAGTAAGATCAAATACGCCACTAGTTGTATAATTTTCTTACTCTTTCTTTAAATATTTTAAGAAAAATACTAAAAATTAAAAAAAAAAAAAGTTACTTATAGTCAAGGTACTGTATATTTTACAAGAGTTGCTCCAAAAGTAATGCTTCCTATTTTATTATGTTGGCCCATGATGTCAGAGGCAGATGTTGGTGGCATGGCAGTAGAGGCTGAACCATATATACACCAGACTGTAGTGATTTCACCTGTCAAGAAAATATGTAGGGAATATGTTTACATCTCAATGTCTAAATATCATATTCAGTTTTAGAAATCAGGAGTAGCGATTTTTCTATCAAATGAGAACTTCTAGAGAGTTAGTTCATGTCTTCGGTTTTTTTTGCATATTCTCTGGTCTTCATTTTTCCTCCTCCATTTTTTTTTTTTTTTCTTCTTTCTTTCTTTCTCTCCTTTTGTTCTTTTTTTCTTTTTTTTTCTCCCATGCAGCTACAAGGTTTTCAGGGCCAAGGACTGTATTTTAAAATGTCCTTCCAGAGACTGCAACATAATGGAGCCTCTGGGGCTTCCAGAAGTATAAACAATAATTGCCTTAATTCATTGTACAAATACAAAAGATTTTCTCAAAATGGCTGTCAGAGGGAGTCCATGATGAAGTCTATTACGAATATTTATTTCAACTAAGATTTATAAATATTTTAATAAGTTTGAGTTTTATCTGGGCAACATTTAGTTATCAGTTACTATAGTTCATATACAAAATACTGTCCACAGTATATATGTAAGGCTATCTTAGGTCCCTTTATGAAAAAATACTAAATAAAGCTATTTGAAAAAAGCATAAACAGGAGTATGAACTTCATTGTTTTTAACCATCTGTATTATAGGATATGTATTTTCTTTGGTAATATATTTTATAAATAAGACTGTGGCCTGAAGTTACTCCTATTTTAGGAACATGACTATAGGGAAATGAGCAAATTTGTTTGGTTAATAACAAAAATAATTCCTTCTGCTTTTGTTAAGACAAGTCTGTTTTATGACACTTGTTGTTATTTTCAACGTTGTTATATTTTTAACTCTATAATATTGTTAAAAATAATAGGTTAATTAGATTTTGGAAAAACTACAAGAACAACAAAAACAACAACAAACAAGCTAGAAGTAACAGAAGTATATTTTTCAACTTCCTAAATATTCCAGTCTAAACTGTAGATTAGAATTAGGAGTGATATTAAAAATACCAATTCAAACTCCAATAGATGGATAATTACTACTACTGAAATTTAGAACCTCTTTGCTTTTAATTTAATCTTATTTGTGTTCTTGTTGTTAATAATAATAAAACAAAACAAAGCAAAACAAAACAAAAATCAACTTGTTTAGAAATTACGTAAATAATTCCCTCCATTATATTTAAAATTTTGAGGATAGTTTTCAAAATATTTTAAGATCTTTCAGGGACCTTAAAGACACTTAATTGCAGTGTGAACAGATTGGGCATAAAACTTTTTAATTTATTTGAGTCTTCATTAAAGGGAAATGAAAGATAAATTTGGGAAATTGTACAGCTGTAGTAAGGTGTTTGTTTAACATTCCAAAACTGTTTTCAGAATTCTATAGCAATTTCATATACTTAAGAATAATCTGTGTTGTAATTAGCGAAAATAACATTTATCTCACCTTGAAAACCATATTACAGCTATTAAAAATATATATATATCCTATTTTGGAATGATTAAAAAAATAACAAACTGAATTGCAGAAAGAAACATACAGAAAAGGGAAATTATCTTTTTTCTTTTCTATCAAAACAAAATGTTTTGACAGATTAAAATTGGATCAAAAAGTTAATTTGAAATGAAACATTTCATTTTGAAAAGCTGACATGAAACACACATTTTACATCAAATTGACATTGTAAATTAAAATGCCACTCAAATTCTGTCTTAATTCACATGTCATTTCAAAAGTAAGTAATTCTGAACAAAGAACTTAAAACAGTTATTTTATTCTGTTTCAAACTACTGACTTGAAAAAACAGAAAAATCATAAAATAGACAATGCCTACATGCAAGTTTGAATATAATGAAAACTCATTTTTCAGATGAAGAATGTACAAAGTTATCACCTATTTTTCATCAGAACATTTTATCTCTAGCCTGATCCCCTACGTGCCCATCTTGGATATGACTGAAATTGGCTGTGGAGCACAGATACATTACCAGATTTCGTGTGATAAAGCTCTGTTTCATGAACAGCTGCCTTGTCAAAGCATCTGTGCTTGGGTTATCAGACACAGGCTGAGACACCTCAGTATCGCAAAAATAAATAAATAAATAAATAAATAGCAATAATTATAACTAAAAAGTACAAGGAGCAAGTAAAGAACAAAAGCTAAAACTGTGTATGTGTGAAACAGCAAGAGAGCTAGGGAGAGAAAGAAAAGGAAAGAAGGAAGGAAGGAAGGAAGGAAGGAAGGAAGGAAGGAAGGAAGGAAGGAAGGAAGGAAGGAAGGAAGGAAGGAAGGAAGGAAGGAAGGAAGGAAGGAAGGAAGGAAGGAAGGGAGGAAGGGAGGAAGGGAGGAAGGGAGGAAGGGAGGAAGG
>NW_024884461.1:18691-21040 GCF_019232065.1 Centrocercus urophasianus | reverse complement strand
TCTTGCTGACCACAACAGCATCTTTTTCCCAAATCTTTTGGAGCACCCCGTCCCTCATCTCGGCTTTGAAGCGATCTTCTTGGTAGAGGCTGTCGTGACCAAAAGGGAAAAGGATCCATGTTTATAATACGTGTCCTGGTAAGAGGACGTGAAGGTGACCCTTAAAACGACTGCTGCTTCCCTGCACGATCGTGCAGTTTCATCCCCACAGTTCTGCTGCATTTTGGAACAGCTGGTGCTGGATGTCATCTCCAGACAATTGGAAGAAAAGGAGGTGATCAGGAGCAGTCAGCACGGGTTCACCAGGAGGAGGTCGTGCTTGACCAACCTGATAGCCTTCTATGATGTTGTCTCTGGCTGGGTGGATGGGGGGAAAGCAGTGCATGTAGTCTGCCTTGATTTCAGCAAGGCTTTTGATGCTGTCCCCCACGACATCCTTATAACAAAGCTGAGGAAGTGTGGGATAGATGAGTGGACAGTGAGGTGGGTTGAGAACTGGCTGAGTGGCAGAGCGCAGAGGGTCGTCGTTGGCGGTGCAGAGTCTGGTTGGAGGCCTGTGAGCAGTGTTGTCCCCCAGGGGTCGGTGCTGGGTCCTTGTTCAGCATCTTCATCAGTGACCTTGATGAGGGGATGGTGGCCATCCTCAGCGAGTTTGCTGATGATACGAAGCTGGGAGGATTGGCTGAAGGCCGTGCTGCCATTCAGCGAGAGCTGGACAGGCTGAGAGCTGGGCAGCAAGAAACCAAATGAGGTTCAACAAAAGCAAGTGTGGAGTCTTGCATCTGGGGAGGAATAATGGCACGCAGCGGTACAGGATGGGGGATGAGCTGCTGGAGGGGAGCTCTGCACAGAGGGACCTGGGTGTCCTGGTGGACGACAGGTTGCCATGAGCCAGCAGTGTGCCCTTGTGGCCAAGAGGGCCAATGGCATCCTGGGGTGCATTGCACAGAGCGTGGCCAGCAGGTCGAGGGAGGTAATCCTCCCCCTGCGTAGAGGAAATGGACCTGGGGGTATTGATTGATGCTTGGCTGAACATGAGCCGACAGTGTGCCCAGGAGGCCAAGAAGGCCAATGGCATCCTGGCTTGCATCAGAAACAGCGTTGCAAGCAGGAGCAGAGAGGTGATTGTTCCCCTGTATTCAGCACTGGTGAGGCCGCACCTCCAGTACTGTGTCCAGTTTTGGGCCCCTCACTGCAAGAAAGATATTGAGGCCCTGGAACGTGTTCAAAGGAGGGCAACAAAGCTGGTGAGGGGTCTGGAACACAGGGCTGATGAGGAGAGGCTGAAGGAGCTGGGAATGTTCAGCCTGGAGAAGAGGAGCTCAGGGGAGACCTCATTGCTCTCTATAACTTCCTGAAGGGAGGTTGTGGTGAGCTGGGGGTCGGCCTCTTCTCTCGTGTCATCAGTGATAGGACCAGGGGGAATGGCTTCAAGCTACGGCAGGGGAGATTCAGGCTGGACATGAGGAAGTATTACTTTTCAGAAAGGGTGGTCAGGCACTGGAATGGGCTGCCAAGGGAGGTGGTGGAGTCACCGAGCCTGGGGGTGTTCAAGGAAAGGCTGGATGTTGTGTTGAGGGACGTGGTTTAGTGGGAGCTATTGGGAATAGGTGAACGGTTGGACTGGGTGATCTTTTAGGTCTTTTCCAACCTTGGTGATTCTATGATTCTATGATTCTACTCTGCCCTGGTGAGGCCTCACCTGGAGCACTGCGTGCAGTTCTGGGCTGCCCAGTACAAAACAGACAGGGATCTCTTGGGAAGAGTCCAGCGGAGGGCCACCAAGATGGTGAGGGGCCTGGAGCATCTCTTCTATGAGGAAAGGCTGAGTGAACTGGGTCTGTTCAGCCTTGAGAAAAGAAGGCTGAGAGGGGACCTGATCCAGGTCTATCAGTATCTGAGGTGTGGGGGGCAGAATGGCGAGGCTGGACTCTTTTCAGTGGTGAATGGAGACAGGATGAGGGGAAACGGCCGGAAACTGCAGCATAGGAAGTTCTGCACCAATATGAGAAGGAACTTCTTTACAGTGAGGTGACGGAGCACTGGAACAGGCTGCCAGGGAGGTGGTGGAGTCTCCTTCTGTGGAGATGTTCAAGACCTGCCTGGATGCCGAGCTGTGCGACCTGCTGTAGGGAACCTGCTTTGGCAGGGGTTGGACTCCATGAGCTCTGCAGCTCCCTTCCAACCCCTACAGTTCTGTGATGCTGTGATTCCGTGAGATTTAGAGGTGGACAACTGAGTTTTTTGGGAAGGAAAAGTTGGTTTCTGAGGGAAAAAAAAGTGAGAAAAATTAGTTTTGGGGGAAGGAAAGTTGGTTTTGAGGGGGAAAAACATTGGTTTTAGGGAGGG
>NW_024884461.1:4804-18591 GCF_019232065.1 Centrocercus urophasianus | reverse complement strand
GGGGGGGAAAAAAAAACATTTTTATAGGGAAAAGGGGTTTTTTTTGGAGGAGAAAAGTTTTTTGAGGGGGAAAAAAGTCAGGTTTTGGGGGGGAAGTTGCCTTTTTGGGGAGGAAATGTTCATTTTTGGGAGGGAGGGTTGGTTTTTGAGGGTGCAAGTTGCTTTTTGGGGAAGGGAAGTTGGTTTTCTGGGGAGAGAAAGAAGTTCTGGCAAGGAAAGCTGTTTCTTCGGGGAGGAAAGTTGAATTTTGAGGCGAAAACAGCGGAGTTTGGGGGAAGAAGAGCTGCTTTTTGAGGGGAAAAATATCAAGTTTTTGAATGGAAGCTGCTTTTTGAGGGAGGAAGTTGCTTTTTGGGCACTGAGAGGAGAACATCACTGGTGTGGAGGGCGCTTGTTCCCAAGTGTCTCTCGTTGTCCCCAAGTGTACCCAGTGTACCGTGTTGTCCCAGGTGCCCCCAGCCTCCCCACTACCTCCAGTTGTCCCACTTTGTCCCCAGCATCCTCGAGTGTCTCCAGGTGTCCCCGTCTGAAGCAGAATCGCCACCATTCGCACTCCGGTGTCACCGCCGCCACGTCGCTGTCACCGTATGACCACCAGGGGACACTCAGGTGTTTCCCAACCCATGGAGCTGCCACCAAGTGGGCCGCCGAAGTGCCCCCAGCCCTCCCACAGCGCCAAGGGACAGTGGCATCCCATAGGGCCACCCATGGCCTCCACGTGTCCCCCGTCATCACACCCACGGGGCCACAGATGAGGATGGGGTGTGGGCAGGGAAGGGAACGGGGACACCAGTGGGAATGGAACGGGGACGGCGGCAGCGATAGTGGAGGGGGGGGGGGGGGCCGGTATGGGGGGGGGCGTGGCCTAAGGGGGCGTGGTTCAAACGGGGGCGTGGCCTGGGCGCATTCGCTGTTGGGTGGGGGTGTGACAGGGGGCGTGGCTCAGGCTGGGGGCGTGTCCGCGGGGCTGCGGTGATGAATGCAGGCGGTGGCAGCAGCGGAGCTTTATTGTATTGGTGGGGATGCGCGCGGGGATCCCGCGGGGCTCAGTCTTCTGGGCTCTTCGGGGCTCCCATGGGCACCGCCGCACTGTTCCTGTTCCCTTCTATTGCTGCAGGGTCCTGGGCTGTAACCACAGGGAGATGGGGTCTGTGCCACGCAGCACCTTCCGTTCCCATCCCCATCTCCCCAACCACATCCCCCCATCCCATCCCAGTCCAAACCCCACTTCCACTGCACCCCGTCCCCATGTCCTCACCTGTTCTCCCGCAGCATCGCTTCCAACACCGACACACCACAACTACCACGATGGCCACAGCCACAAAGGCGGCAGTGAAGGCGCACACCAACACCACCGTATCTGGAGCTGACGTTTCGGAGTCTCCTACAACGTGACCCCAAAATGAGGGGGGGGACACCCTGTGACCACATCCCACAGCCCTGGGAAACCCCAAAGATGCCAAAGCCCCATAGGAGCCCCATAGCTTCCTAATGAGGACATGGGGTGGGGGATGGGGACACCACAACGATGTGACATGGCAGGGGGTGGGGATACCCCAGTAATGGGACACGGAGCAGGGGATGGGGACACCCCAATGATGGGACATGGGCAGGGGATGGGGACACCCCAGTGATGGGACATGGGGACACTCCATGGGCAATGACGGGGACACTCCAAGGATGGGACGTGGTGAGCAGGAGGACCCCCATTAAACCCCAATGGATAATGAATGGCACTGGGGACCTCACGATATGGGGACACTCACGTGGCACTGCTGTTGTCACCCCAGAGCCCATGGGGAACACGGGGGAGTCGGTGGTCATGGTGAGGTGTTGGGGTCAATGTCCAGAGTGCTGTGATGGGGACCGGTGCTGTCTTGTTCCTTGTCTGGGGGGCACGGGGATGTCACTGTCCCCAGCCCTGCCCCGACCCTATCCCTCAGTGTCCCTGAGTTCCCATAACAGCCGCCATTGGTGTCCCCAGGGTGGGCTGCGTGCATGGGAGGGGAGGGGGAATGGGAATGGGAAGCTGGGGGCAGCTGTAGGGCGAGAATTCAGGGCAACTACAGGGCAGCCTGAGGGACAGCTATAGAGCTGGCTGTAGGGCGGCTATAGGGCATGTATGGGGTGGCTGTAGGGTGGACTGAGACATGGCTATAAGGCAAAGCAGGGCAGCTACAGAGAGCTGTAGGATAACTATAGAACACGTGTAGTGTGGCAATCTAGGGAATGAGTAGGGTAGCTATAGGGCTGGGGTTCAGAGCAGGTGGAGTGTGGGGCAGCTACAGAACATGCTGTAGGGCAGCTATAGGGCAAAGGCTCAGGGCAGCTATAGGTTGGAATGGAGAGTATCTATAGGGTAGGCAGTGATGCAGCTATAGGGCAGGGATCCAGGCTGCTTATGGGGCATACTGTGGAGCCGCTATGGGGCAGGCTATGGGGCAAGATGCGTCCAGTGCATCGCTGGGGGCAGCCCCACCAGAAGCAGCTCCCCTCCCCAGACCCCCCACGCCCCTTTGCCGGGCAGCACGAGGTTCCGCCTCCCTTTGTCCCTATCCCACCCCCTCCCCTAATCCGGGGGTCCCCGCTCCCCTCACCGTAAAGTCGCGGCGCCGCTCGGAGCAGCGGAACGGCTCCGGCACCGCCCGTTTGGCGCCGGTCCCGGTGATGCCACCGCTGCACCGGGCGGAGCCGTGGAGCGAAGCGGCGCTGCCAGGACCTGCCAAGGGCTGCCCCGCCCAGATGTGCTCCTCCCCGGCCAGATGTGACTCACCCAACTGTGCCCGGCCGCTTCGGGGGGGGACGGGTGGGAGGGGAACACACGCCGAATCCCCCGGCTCGGGTTGGGGGGCTTTGGGATCCCTTGCAGCCCAACCCTTCTGTGATACATCATCTAAAAGGACCCTTTCAACACGACGCTCCTTTGTTCTTTAAGGACGTTTCCAACCGTTCGATGGTTGTCATCTTTAAAGACCTTTCCAACACGACCATCTCGTAGTTCTATGATCTTTAAGGAACCTTCCAACCCAACGCGTTTCCCATTAGGAAATGGGATCCCGTTGGGATAACGGGACTCAGTTGGGGATAATGGGATCTTAATAGGATCCAATTGGGATAACGGGATCCCAGCGGAGTTAATGGAGTCCCATTGGCATAATGAGATCCAACTGGGGCAATGGGATCGCAATGGGGATAATGGGATCTTACTGCAGACCATGGGATCGCGGAGTGATTATAGGATCCCACTGGGTATAACAGAATCACATTGGAAACAATGGGATCCCACTGGGATAATGGCATCCAACGAGGGATAATTGGGTCACAATGGGGTTAATGGGATCCAAATGGGATAATAGGATCCCAGCGTGGTTACGGCATCCCGCTGGCATAATGGGATCCCAGTGGCGTTAATGGGATCACAATGAGACAATGAAATCCCACGGCTTAACCGAGCCGCCAGCTCTACTCTCTACTTCCGGTCCCTTCCACTTCCGGTCTCCGCTCCCGCCGCTCTTCGCCCCGCCCTCCTCCCCCCAGTGAGAATCCCCTTTGAGAGTCCCAGTAACCGGGAAACCCCGTTAAGGCGCGGGGCGGAACTTTTGTGCTCAGCATTTCTGTGGGGACCGCTCATCGCATTGCACCTCTGAGGCGGAACGTTGTTTCCGGGGGGAAGGGGGGCGCTATTCGCGTCGCACTACCTAACCGGAAGTAGGCGCGGAACGCATTTCCGAGCGGGGCGGAACTTCCCGTTTCGGAGTTTCCGGGGGGACCGCATTCCGCGTCGCACCGCCGCGCTCCGGTACCGGCGCGGAGGCCCCGAAGATGGCGGCGGGCGGCGGAGGGCGGCGCTGAGCGCGGCGGCGCGGCCATGGAGGGCGGCGGGGCCCAGCCCAGCCTGCAGCTGGTGTACCAGGCCGTGCAGGCCCTCTACCATGACCCCGACCCCAGCGGCAAGGAGCGGGCCAGCTGCTGGCTGGGCGAGCTGCAGCGCTCGGTGCGGGCCGCGGCGGGGCGGGGGCGGGGGGAGCACGTGGTGGGGGGTGGGGAGTTGGAGCTGGGGAGGCGGCGGTTCTCGAAGGCGAGAGGGGTGGGGTGGTGTGGGGAGTGGCTCCGAGGTGGTTCCGGTGCTCCCCCAGGAATGTCCCGGTACCCGCCTAGGAGAGACTCAGTGCTCCCAGGAGTGTTCCGGATCGCCCCTAAGAGGTCCCCGGTGCCCCCCAGGAGATCCTCTGTGCTCCTAGCATGGCCCTGATTCTCCTCGGGGCATTCCGGTGTCCCCCAGGACTT
The DNA here is from genome assembly GCF_019232065.1 of Centrocercus urophasianus. NCBI lineage: Eukaryota > Metazoa > Chordata > Aves > Galliformes > Phasianidae > Centrocercus > Centrocercus urophasianus. The sequence goes on along the minus strand of NW_024884461.1, from coordinate 14,304 downwards.
CCTTCATTCCCCCTAAGAGGGTTGCTGGTGCTCCTGATACAGTTCTGGTGTCCCCCCAGGGGGTCCCGATGCCCTCCAGGAGGTCCCTGGAGTTCTTGGTGTGGCTCTGATGCCCCGAGGAGTGTCCTGGTGCCCTCCAAGAGTTTCCCAGTATCCACTAAGAGATCCTCAGTGCTCCTGGTACAGGCTTGGTGGTGCCTAGTGCTTCCGTGCTGTCCTCCAGGAATATCGTGGTGACCCTAGGAGGTCCCCTGCGTTCCTGATATGATCTTAGTGCCCCCCAGGAGAACACTGGTGCTCCTGGAATGGCCCTGATACCACCCAACAGGTCCTTGATTCCCTTCTGTACACTCCCAGTATCTCCCAGGACACTCCCTCTGCTCCAAGTATGGTCCTGGAGCCCCCTTGGAGTGTCCTGGTGCTCCTAGAATGGCCCCGATTCCCCCTGAAGATCTACAGTGGCCCCCATGACATACCTAATGCTTCTGGTATGGATTTGGTGTTCCCCAGAGCTTTCTTTAGGAGCGTCCAGTGGCTGCAGGAGGTCCACAGTGCCCCCAGGCGCTCCTGGAGCGGCCATGGTATCTCCTCAGGGTCAGGTGGCTGAGGCCAGGCTGAACTGGTGGCAAGATCTTGGCACCAGGATCCCGTTAGGGACCATCTCACATTAATTCTTCTCTGATGCTTCGGATTGGCAGCAATGGAGCTCTGCAGAGGTTGACCTGCAGAGCACGTAGGGCTGTGGGCTTTGGGGAGAAGATAAGAACCCAAATACCTTCAGTGTTCTCCTGCCTCGTGGATGTCCCATGGACGTAAATAAGCTCCAAGTGAGCGTTTTGTGGCCCCTGCTGTGCGTAGAGCAGCGAGCACAGTTGGTTTTTAGTAATGGTTTGGTGCAGTGTGGTTGTGCTTCGAGGTGGATTTTTGGCTTAGTGACCGGTGGGAGCCAGGCAGGTCTCATGTTGATAGATCATTCTGATACGGTGTTCCTTGGTTCTATTCCTAACATTAATGAAATGAGAATAGTGTGGAAGTGGAGAGTTAGAAGGGTGCCTCTGATTTAACCTTAAAGAACCCCAGATCTGTCAATCAAAGCATGCTGGAAATAACATCTGGGTACTTCCCCAGACAGCAGCTGCATCAGAGCAACCGACGCCGTGTTCGGCACCATGACAGCGATCATCCCCACAGAGAAACCCTGCGGGTGGATGTGCCACCACGGATGGAGCACTGGGCTGAGCTCCTGCCTGAAACAGGGATGCAAAATCACGGGATCGTTAGGGTTCTTCCTAAGGTGCACTTTCAGCTCAGCTGTTGGGATTCGTCTCGGAAAGTTGGGCGCGCCCTGAGAGCAGCAGTCCCCTTTGTTAGGGTGGTGGTCTTTTGTTAGGGTCTTGGTCCTCGTTCAGATGGTGGTCTTTGGCAGCTGTCTTTGTTTGGCAGCAGTCTTTGTTCGGGTGGTGATCTTTGTTAGGGCCTTGCTCTTTGTTGGGGCGCCCATCTTCGTTGTCGGGGTGCTTCTCATCCCCTTCTACACCCATCTTCAGCGCTGGAGTTGGCGTTCCGGGTTACGCTCCTCTTGCTGTTCAGGTTTTGCAGCTCAAAGTCATTTTTGAAGCCCGTGGTGGGATCAGGAAGTGAAAGAAATCCTCACATGGGCTCTGGGGTGATGTGGATCTGGGGTGATGTGGATCGGGGATGGAGCCGAGTCTGGGGAAGAGGAGGAGTGAGCCTTGATTTTCAATATGCAGTTAGGGGGTTTAGGTGTAGCGTTAGGATTTTAGGTTCAGCATTAGAGTTAGCATTTTAGGATTAGAGTTAGTGTGTTAGGGTTGGCATTGCGAGGGTTTGGAACAAAATGGGCCAAAGGTCCCTTCCACCCCAAACCACTGAGGGGCTGCAGGGCCCACGTAGCCTGACCCACTCCCCAATTCCTTGATGGATCCACTGCTTTCCAGCCTCACTTCTCATCAGCCAAACCCTTTGGGACTGTCTGGTGCATGCAGCAATGGGAAATGTGATCCGGGGGAGCTGTTGGGGCTGAGGGAGAGAAAGGTGGATTTCAGAGGAGCAAAGTGTTACTTTTTAAACGATTCCACTGAAATGAAAACTGGCATTCCAGTTGGGTGCCACCACCGGCCTCAGCCCCGTGGTCCAGCGTTCAGTAGCCCAATCTTTGGTGATGAGGAGCTCACTGTAGTGCTAACAGTGTGGGTGCAGGGGACGAGGAAGTGTGTTTGCATCTTTAGGAATCTCCCTTCGCCCACAGGTGCACGCCTGGGAGATCTCAGACCAGCTCCTGCAGATCAGGCAGGATGTGGAGTCGTGCTACTTTGCAGCACAGACGATGAAGATGAAGATCCAGACCTCATTCTACGAGCTCCCCACCGACTCGCACGCGTCCCTGCGTGATTCTTTGCTGTCCCACATCCAGAACTTGAAGGATCTCTCGCCGGTCATCGTCACCCAGGTAGGGGGTGGCTCTGGGACTGCTTCCAGTGGGGTTAGGGCTTCCCCTGGAGCAGGTGCTGCTGATTTTTTTTCCACCAAAGCTCTTTTCAAAGGTCTCCTTGGCTGCTTTTCCTCCATCGTAGAGCAAGGAGAGCGGAGAACACTGGTGCCATGCTGCCAAGCACAGGATGCTATTCCCTGTCTCCATTTGATAACTGTATTTAAACTGATCGATGCTTTGTCCCCATTGATTTGATTTCTGCATCCCCTGTGGACACTGTTGTGTTCTGGAAAACCCTTCCCATCCCATTATCCCAAATCTCAGCGGTGCTGTGCGGTCCGGCCAAGGCTTTAAATAACTCAGCACCAAGCACGGGGCATGGAGCCTGCATCAGCCACACAGCAGGGCAGTTGGGATGCCAAACCTGAGCTCATTTTTCCCCCAGTGCTATTGGAACACAGACAGCAAGCTGGAGGAAGGGAGCCTGCAGAGCTCCTCCTGCCAGCTGGCTAGGAATGCCCTTCCAGAACTGGGGTGGAGGTGCTTGGTGAGATGGGATGGCTGGGGAGCAGAGGGGACATTGCTGTCCCCACAATGAGGGACGTTTGAGGGTTTTGCACCTCCACTCCAAGCTGTGTTTTCTCTCCTTCCCAGCTCGCTTTAGCAATAGCAGACCTCGCCCTGCAGATGGCTTCTTGGAAGGGCTGCGTGCAGACGCTGGTCGAAAAGTAAGTGATGGTTTGTGTTTGTTGCTGGGCAGATCCATGCCATCCGAAAAGACACGTGGCAGAAAATGGGGCAGCAGTGCTGGGGTGTTTCCGTGGCTCAGTCAGTAATGAGGAGCTTCTGAGATCGCCTCCGAATAGAGGTGGAATTCCCATCCATCTCTCCACGCGTGACAGCGTTTAGGATTTCCACGTCTGCTTTTCTGCCCCCTGCCCACGTGCTCTCTGTGCTCTGCTTGCTTCCAGGTACAGCAATGATGTCACCTCACTGCCCTTCCTGCTGGAAATCCTCACGGTGCTGCCCGAGGAGGTGCACAGCCGCTCGCTGCGCATCGGCGCCAACCGCCGCACCGAGATCATCGAGGACTTGGCCTACTACTCCAGCACTGTTGTCTCACTGCTGGTAAGGGCATGTGCAGCAGCACTGTGTCCATTGGATCTCCTCCTGATGCAGTTTCCCTTCCACACCAAACAGTTCTGAGATCAAAGGTCCCCCTTTCACCCCAAACCCTGCTGGGATTGGAGATCCCTTCCACCCCAGACAGTTCTGGGATTGGAGATCCTTTCCACATCAAACCAGTCTGGGATGGAAGGTCCCCTTCTCCCCAAGCCATTGTGGGATTGGAGATCCTTTCCACACCAAACCAGTCTGGGATGGAAGGTCCCCTTCACCCCAAGCCATTTTGGGGTTGGAGATCCTTTCCACATCAAACCAGTCTGGGATGGAAGGTCCCCTTCACCCCAAGCCATTGTGGGGTTGGAGGTCCCTTCCGCACCAAACCAGTCTGGGATGGAAGGTCCCCTTCATCCCAAACCATTGTGGGGTTGGAGGTCCTTTCCACACCAAATCAGTCTGGGATGGAAGGTCCTGTTACCCCTTCAAACCATTGCAGGATTGGAGGTTCCAAACCATTCACCAATTTGTCTTCTGGCTTTCAGTGTTTGAGTAGAGATAAATGTCCTTAATCTCATGGCTGTGGGTCCAGCGATGGGCTGGACAGAAGTGCAAAATCTGCCTTTGGAACTTATGAACCCAGTGAGGATCTCTGGAAGCCCAGCCTGGACTTTTGGGTGCTGTAGGATCTTAGAGTCATCAAACCATAGAATACCCCAAGTTGGAAGGGACCCGTGAGCATCGTTGAGTCCAACTCCTGGCTCTGCACGGCACCACCCAAAACCCAAACCCTGCATCCCTTGGGGGATGTGGAGGTCACCCTGCAGAGTCTCCAGGATGGATGTCTTTCCCAATCTCATTTTTCCAAATCACGTGTGTGCTGTAAATAGTTTTCCTTTTGCTGTAGATGACATGTGTGGAGAAAGCAGGCAACGATGAGAAGATGCTCATCAAAATCTTCCGGTGCCTGGGGAGTTGGTTCAACCTGGGGGTCCTGGACAGCACCTTCATGGCCAACAGCAAGTTGCTGTCGCTCCTTTTTGAGGTGCTGGTGAGTATCCCTGCTGCTGTGGTGCTCTTAAATCCATCTGGTGCTGCTTCTCTGCCTACAGCTCCATCCCCTGTGTTGGGTGGGAATGCTCTGGGCTCCCAATTTTTGGGGTTGGCTTGGCTGAAGGCTGCCGTTTCGAGGTCATCGGTTTGCCATCGTCGTGAATTGAAGTTTCGAGGTTGTTTTTGGTTTTAGGAGTTGTCTGTATTCTTGGGAAGGAGGAAAATGCTTTTTTTTCGGTCTGTATTCTTCTTTGAACAAATTGCATTTGCTTAGCACTGAAATCAATGCTTGAAAATCCTGCAGGTTTTCAGCAGAAAATTTAATTCCCTTGCTGACGCTTTTACTGCTTAATTCCAAAGCAGTTTCTGTGCCTTTATGCACGTGGCAGAGCACCAGCAGCAAAGGGATTCTGACGTTTTCTGGAGCTGCAGCCCCATGCTGTATCACTTCCTCCCTTCGTTAACAGGAAGCTCATTTGCATTCTGTTCCATGGTGCAAATTAAACAAATGCCAAATGCAAAGAGCGCTCCTTTCAGCAGGAGAAGGAGCAGACAGCACACATGCTGCAGAAATGCATATCCTGCAGTGCTCTGGGCTCCCCCGTGGGCCAACACAACTTACAGGTCTGTCTGATTCCCCCAAAACTGTCCTCACTTTTTCCCTCTTCCTCCTTCTTGCAGCAACAAGACAAGACTTCCTCCAACCTGCACGAGGCTGCCTCAGACTGCGTCTGCTCGGCGCTTTACGCCATTGAGAATGTGGAGACCAACTTGCCCCTGGCCCTGCAGCTCTTCCAGGGGGTCCTTACCCTCGAGAGTGCCTACCACATGGCCGTGGCACGAGAGGACCTGGACAAGTGAGTGACGGTGGCTGGAGCAGCAGGAGTTGGCAGCTGTGCTCTCTGATGCTGTTGTTTTTGAGGATTTGCTGCATCTGGGTTTTTTTCCCCTCCTTTCTCAGCTTTGTGTTCTGTCCATGGTTCTGTGATTCCAAAAAATCCTCCTCCCTCTGTTCTGAGTTCCAAGCAGCTGAGTTGCCCCATGTCTTAAGATGTTTCTCCAAAGCAAAAGGCACCTGTAGCTGTTAGGGATCTCAAACCCACTGGATATCCCAACATAACAAGGGAATCCCAAACCCACTGGGAATCCCAACGCAGCAAGAAGATCCTGAAACCGTTGAAGATCTCAAACCCGTTGGGGATCCCAGCACAACAAGATGATCCCAAAACTGTTGGAGATTTCAAACCCACTGAGGATCCCAAAACAGGATCTGGAAACCGCTGGAGATCCCAACACAAGAAGATCCCAAACTCGTGGGGGATCCAAATTCAGCAAGAAGCACTCGAAGCTGTTGGGGATCCCAAACCCGTTGGGATCCCAGCACAACGGGAAGATCCCAAACCCATGGGGAGTCTCAGTGCAACGAGAAGCACCTGAAGCTGCTGGGGATCCCAAGGCCACAGGGGATCCCAACGCAACAAGAAGATCCCAAGCCCTTTGAGGATCATTGCAAGAAGCTCCCAAGCCCCTCAAGGGATCCCAATCCAAGAAGATCCCAAACCCACTGGGGATTCCAACTCAACAAGGAGATCCCAACCCTTTTTTTTCTTTTTCCTAATCCTTTTTGTCACCTTTCTTTTCTTCCCATGGTTCTATGGTTTCCAAACATCTCCCTCTTTTGAGCTTGAAGGCTTGAAGCAGCTCAGCAGGAACAGGGACAGAGCCAGGTCACAAACCCAAAATCTCCTTCATAGACTGGTTTGGGGCAGAAGGGGCCTTCAATCTCAGAAGGGTTTGAGATGGAAAAAATCTTCCATTCCAGAATGTCAGGAATTATGCATTTACCTTTCTTGTTTTTGGGGATTACTGCTCCTTCCAGGAGCATATTGGGTTGGTTTATAGATTAGTTGTGTGTTTGTCCTCGGGTTTGTTGCTCCTTTCTTGGGCTGATTTGTTGAGGGTAGTTGTGTTTGTTTGGGATGATTGTTCCTTCCTGGAGCACTCTGGGTTCATTTGTCTTTGGGCTCATGGGGGATTTGGGGTTAATCTGGGACCGTTGCTCCTTCCTGGAGCACTTTGGGTTGGTTGTGTCGATGGGACACTCAAACAGTTGGTGGCATCCCGTGGTCTGAAATGGGTTCTGGGACACATTGCCCTCTCTGCCCACTCCATGCTCCCCATGGACAATCCCCCCTGACCCTGACCTTGCTTTCTCTTCCCCAGGGTGCTCAACTACTGCCGCGTGTTCACCGAGCTCTGCGAGACCTTCCTGGACAAGATTGTCTGCACGCCTGGCCAGGGGCTGGGCGACCTGCGGACGCTGGAGCTGCTGCTGATCTGTGCAGGGCACCCGCAGTACGAGGTGTGCACGGGGTCAGCTCCTCCTTGTCCCTCATCTTCTCCATTGGTTGTCCTTGTGAAGAGAGCTCCATCCTCCTCATGGCCAGCCTTTAAATCCTGGGGGTGCTGCGATGAGGTCTCGCTGAGCCTCGTCTTCTCCAAGATGATGAGACCCAACTTCTTCTGTCCTCTCTTAGAGAGCAGATTCATCCTGGCCTTCCTTTTGGGGCAGGTCATTCAGCTTATCCCATCCTTCTTACAGGGCAGGTCACTTCTTCTGTCTCATCCTGTCCTTCTTGTAGTGTAGGTCACTCCCATCCCACCCCATCCCACCCCATCCCACCCCATCCCACCCCATCCCACCCCATCCCATCCCATCCCATCCCATCCCATCCCATCCCATCCCATCCCATCCTTCTTGTAGGGCAGGTTACTCTTTCCATCTTAACTTTCTTCTAAGGCAGATAACTCCTTCATTCCATGTCATCCCATCCTTCATGTAGGGGACAAATGTTAGATGACCTCTGGGTTTAAAACCCTTTTTTAATTGACAAGGAGGTTGATGAAGCTGCAGGAGCCGCTCAGTGTTTTGCCATGGGTGGAAGAAGCAGCGGTGCTGATGGAAATCCACAATCCCATAAACCCTCAGAGACCCTGTATGGGAAGCCCTGCAGGCAGTGTTGATAACAAACCCTGAATTTCTCTCCTCCCTTCCCATCCAGGTGGTCGAAATCTCCTTTAACTTCTGGTACCGCCTGGGGGAGCACCTGTACAAGACGGAGGATGCCGTCATCCATAGCATCTTCAAAGCCTACATCCAACGCCTGCTGCACGCCCTGGCCCGGCACTGCCAGCTCGACTCAGACCACGTAAGGCCACATTTTTTTGTGGCATTTTCTGTCTTCCTCTTGCTGTGTTTCCTTTGGTCCCCGTCCCACTTCCCTGCAGTATTTCCCACATTGAGACACGCTCCGCTGTGTCCTCCCAGAGGTGTTTCTGCTGGGACGTGCCTTGTTGGAGGCTGGGAGCTCCTCCTCCCTTCCCACCCTTGTCCCTCCTCCCATTTTGTTCTCCTCATCCCCTCTATCCCAGGAGGGCGTCCCAGAGGAGACAGATGACTTCGGCGAGTTCCGGATGCGCGTCTCAGACCTGGTCAAGGACCTCATCTTCCTGGTGGGCTCGGTGGAGTGCTTCGCACAGGTGGGTCTGCATTACCTCCCTGTGCCCTTAAACATACAGACACAGATACAGGGTCCCAAAACAGTGGGCTCAGTGAGATTGGTGGTTTGGGGGATTATTTTATTGGTTTGTTCTCTCCCTTCTTGCAGCTCTATGCAACACTGAAAGATGGCAATCCACCCTGGGAGGTGACGGAGGCTGTCCTCTTCATCATGGCCTCCATCGCCAAGAGCGTTGACCAGTGAGTGATGCTGGAGGTCTTTTGTAGAGTTTGTGGGTGCTATTTCCAAACTGGGGATCCTTTGTGATCTTGTTTTTGAAACTGGAAACGTTCTGTGATTCCATTTCCAAACTGGGGCGTGCTTTGTAATTCCATTTCCGAACTGAAGAACGTTCTGTGATTCCCAGATACGTTTGGATTTCATTTCTGGTTCAAGGTGCTCTGTGATTCCATTCTTGGGATATTCTGTGATTCTGTCCCCAGTCCAGGATATATTATTGTGCTATTCCCAAACTGGAGATGTTCTGTGACTCCATTCCCAACCCAAGATGCTCTGATTCCCTTCGCAAAATTGGGATTCCCTTCCCAAACTGGGACGTTCTGTGACTTCATTTCCAACCTAGGTTGCTATGTGATTCTGTTCCCACTGGGGATGCTCCACGTTTTGATGCCAGCACTGGCTGCCATGTGCAGGGGGATCTTTGTGGAGTCAGGGTGTCAGAACCCTGCTAATCCCTCTGCCTTGTCCTAAACCTTCTGCCTCATCCTAATCCACCCACCTCATCCTGCAGGGAGAACAACCCGACGCTGGTGGAGGTTCTGGAGGGAGTGGTGCGTCTCCCTGAGACAGTGCACACGGCCGTGCGCTACACCAGCATCGAGCTGGTGGGCGAGATGAGCGAAGTGGTGGACAGGAACCCACAGTTCCTGGGTCAGTCCCTCCCAGCGACCCCCTTCCTTGCTCCCTGCCCCACTCCTTGCACTCACCCCATAGGTTTTCCCCTTTTGCAGACCCTGTGCTGGGCTACCTGATGAAGGGGCTGTGTGACCGGCGGTTGGCTTCGGCCGCAGCCAAGGCCATCCACAACATCTGCTCGGTGTGCCGCGACCACATGGCGCAGCACTTCACCGGGCTGCTGGAGATCGCCCGCTCCCTCGACTCCTTCACGTTGTCCCCGGAGGCTGCAGTTGGGCTCCTCAAGGGTGAGTGAGGCAGGAGGGGGCCTTGACTGGGCCAAGTCAGGCTCTGTGTCCAGTTGGTCAATAGAGCCATGTCAGATGGTGGTCAATGGGGCAACATCCAGTTGGTCAACAGGGCTGTGTTGGATGGTGGTCAATGGGGCTGTGTTGGATGGT
>NW_024884461.1:0-4794 GCF_019232065.1 Centrocercus urophasianus | reverse complement strand
GTGTCCAGTTGGTCAATAGGGCCGTGTTGGATGGTGGTCAATGGGGCAACATCCAGTTGGTCAGTGGGACCTCATTCAATAATGGTCAGTGGGGCCACATCCAGTTGTTCAAGGGGCCATGTTGCATGGTGGTCAATGGGGCAGTGTCCAGTTGGTCAATGGGGCAGTGTCGGATGGTGGTCAATGGAGCAACATCTAGTTGATCAATAGGGCTGTGTTGGATGGTGATCAATGGGGCAGCATCCGGTTGGTCAGTGGGGCCTCATTTAGCAATGGTCAGTGGGGCCACATCCAGTTGGTCAATGGGGAAATGTTGCATAGTGATCAATGAAGCCTTGTCCTGTTGGTCAGTGGGGCTGTGTTGGTTGGTTGTTAATGGGGCAACATCCTGTTGGTCAACAGGGCTTCATTCAGCAATGGTCAGTGAGGCCACATCTGGTTGTTCAAGGGGCAACGTTGCATGGTGATCAATGGGGCTGTGTCTAGTTGGTCAACGGAGCCTCACTGGGTAATGGTCAGTGGGGCCACATCCAGTTGGTCAGTGGGGAAATGTTGCATGGTGGTCAGTGAGACTATGTGCAGTTGGTCAGCAGGACCATGTTGGATGGTGGTCAGCAGGGACACATCCAGTTTGTCACGGAATCACAGAATTACAGAATGGCCAGGGTTGGAAGGGACCTCAAGGATCACGAATCTCCAACCCCCTGCCACATGTAGGGCCACCAACCTCCACGTTTAATGCTAAACCAGGCTGCCCATGGTCCCATCAAACCTGGCCTTGAACACCTCCAAGGATGGGGCATCCACAGCCTCTCTGGGCAGCCTGTTCCAGTTGTCAACGAGGCCACGTTGGGTGATGGCCAATGGAGCTGTGCCTTGTTGGTCAATGGGGCCATGTTGGGTGGTGGTCAGCGGGGCTGTGTCCTGATGGTCAGCAGGGCTGTGTTGGGTGATGGTCAACAGAACTGCATCCAGTTGGTCAGTGGGCCCACGCTGGATGGTGGTCAGTAGGGCCGTGTCCAATTGGTCAACGGGACTGCATCCAGTTGGTCAGCAGGGCCGTGTTGGGTGGTGGTCAGTGGGTCTGTGTCCAGCTGAGCAATGAGGCTGTGTTGGGTGGTGGCCAACAGGACTGTGTTGGCTGGTGGCTGATGGAGCTGCATCCAGTTGGTTGCATCTTTCTTCTCCCAAGCTGTGAGGGACAGGACATGAGGAAATGGCCTCAGGTTGTGCCAGAGGAAGGGTAGGTTGAGGGTAAGGAAAAATTCCCACTCCGGGAGGGTTGTGAAGCACTGGGATGGCAACCCAGGGCAGGAGCTGAGTCCCCAGCCCTGGAGGGAACTGAAGGGACTCGTGGATGTGGTGCATGGGGACATGGCCCAGCAGTTGGCTGGGCAGTGCCAGGAGAGTGGTGGGATATGATGCCCTTCAAGGTCTCCTCCAACCCACATGATCCCATGGTACTGTGGGCTGTAGGAGGTGTCCCTGTCCATGGCAGGGTTTGGGATATATGGTCTGTAGAGTCCCTTCCACCTCAAATGTTTGTGGGACTGGAGGTCCCTTCCACCCCAAACAGTTTTGGGATTGAAGGTCTCTTCCACCCCAAACTGTTGTAGATTTGAAGGTCCATTCCACCCCAAGCAGTTCTGGGGTGGAAGGTCTGTTCCCTTCTTGTTGTGTTGGGATCCCCTGTGGGCTCTGGTGTTTCTCACTCTGTTGGGATCTCCAGTGGGTTTGGGATCTTCCTGCTGTATTGATGTACCTGATGGCGTCAGGTGCTTCTCGCTGCATTGGGGTCCCTGATGCCTTTGGGTCCATCTTGCTTTGTAGGAACAATCTTAGTAACAGGGCAGCCATGGGGCTTGTGCAGAGGGAGCTGCATGGGAGGAGTGTGTGGCTAAAGAGGCAAAACAGTGTTTTTCCACTCTTGTCGCAATACAAACAGCGTCGGCTTTGCTGCCCCCCACCCCAAAACATGGTCCCCTTCCTCACGAGGCTGTTTTAGGGTCAGACCCATGCCTTTGTCTTGCAGGGACGGCGTTGGTCCTCGCCAGGCTGCCCCTGGAGAAGATCGCTGAGTGCCTGAGCGAGCTGTGCGCCGTGCAAGTGCTCGCCCTGAAGAAGGTACGGCCACAGGGCACCAGTCCCCAGATGGCAGTGACGTTCTGTCACCATCCCCCTGTGTGCTGCTGCCACTGGGGACAATGCCACTGATCCCCTTTTGCCCCCCCCATGTCCCTTTTCTGCAGCTGCTCTCACAGGAGCCGAGCAATGGGCTCTCCTCCGACCCCACTGTGCCCCTGGACCGCCTCGCTGTCATCTTCAGGTCTGAGGTGTTCTTATCCATGTTGTGCCACCATCCCACTCCTGCCGTGTCCCAATGGTGTCCCCATCATGTCCTGGTCATGTCCCCATTCCATCCTGGTTGTGTTTCCATCATATCCCAGTCGTGTCTTGGACGTGTCCCAGTCATGTCTTGGTCCTGTCCCCATCCTATACTGTGTCCCTGTCCTGTCTCATTCATGACCCAGTCTTGTCCCCATTCTGTCCTGGCTGTGTCCCTGTCTTATCCCTGTTCCATCCTGATCACGTCCCTCTACTCTCCTATCCTGTCCTCATGCTGTGTCCTGTCCTGTCCCTTTCTCATCCCCATCCTGTTCCAGTAAAGTCCCTGTACTGTCCCAGTTGTGTCTGCGTATGGTCTCTATGCAGTCCTGGTTGTGTCCCCATTCCATCCCAGTCACATCCCCGTGTTGTCCCTATCCTGTCCTCATCCTGTCACCATTCTGTCCCTGTCTTGTCCCCGTCCTGTCCCGGTTGTGCTGTTGTGCCCTCATTCTGTCTCATTTGTGTCCTGTCAGAGGCACTTACCCCACTCTACTCCCTGCAGGCACACCAACCCCATTGTGGAGAACGGGCAGATCCACCCGTGCCAAAAAGTCATCCAGGAGGTGAGCGCGGGACGGGACCTGGCAGCACCCTCTGTGGTGATGTGGGGTGCTGGGGGTCACCTCGACTTTCTGCCCCCAGATCTGGCCCGTGCTTTCTGAGACCCTGAACAAGCACAGCGCCGATAACCGCATCGTGGAGCGCTGCTGCCGCTGCCTGCGCTTCGCCGTGCGCTGCGTGGGGAAGGGCTCTGCTGCACTGCTGCAGCCCCTGGTCACACAGGTTTGTGGGGGGAGCAGGGGGTGTACGGAACTGCAGCTGGGGCTGGGGAGGGAGGGGTTGAAACCAATGGGATTGGGATTGCGGATTGATGAGTGGGATTGGGATTGGGGAGGGAGGAGGGAAGCCAAGGAGATTGGGATTGGGAAGGGAGGGGTAGGGAACTGGGATCGGGACTGGGGAGGGAGGGGAGAAACCAAGTGGGGTTGGGGAGGGTTGCGAAGGAACAGGATTGGGATTGGGAAGGGATAGGGGAAGCCAGATGGGATTGGGGAGGGTTGTGAAGGAATGGGATTGGAATTGGGAAGGGATAGCGAAGCCAGATGGGATTGGGGAGGGTTGAGTGGGAATGGGTTGGGATGAGGGAAACCAGTGGGACTGGGGGGGAACAGGGGGAACTGGGATTTAGGATTGGGGAGAGATGGGAGGGAAACTTAATGGGATTGGGATGGGATGGATGGAACTGCATCTGGGATTAGGGAGGGATGTGGGAATCTGAAGCTGGGATTGGGAAGGGATGCAGGGAACTTTCTGCGGTTGGAATGGGATGTGTGGCATTTCAGCTGGAGTGGGAAAGGAATAAAACTGCACAGGTGGAACGGGAAAGGGGTGTGGGAAAGGGATGTATGGAGCTTCAGCTGGGATTGGGGGAGACCAGCTGGGATTGGGAAGGAGCTGCAGTGGTGTGTGCCCTACAGATGGTGAGCGTGTACCGGGCGCACCAGCACTCGTGCTTCCTGTACCTGGGCAGCATCCTGGTGGATGAGTATGGGATGGAGGAGGGCTGTCGGCAGGGGCTGCTCGACATGCTGCAGGTGGGGCTCATCCCAGCCCCTTCCTGCAATTCCTGAACCCCAATCCCTGCCCCAATCCTATAATGCCAGAACCCCAATCCTTGCCCTGGTCCTACAATTCCAACTCCAATCCTGCAGTTCCAGAACCACAACCCATCCCCAGTCCTACCATCCCTGCCCCAATCCTTCAATTCCAAAACCCCATCCCAGCCCCAATCCTACAAGCCCAACCCCAAACCTATGAACCCATGTCTTGGGGGGATGGGAGAGCAGCTTTGGGCTGAGGTTACCAAGTGATACAATTGACCCATACTCCTAATTACCAAGGATGCCCAATCAATTGCCAAGGAGTCTTAATGACTGGTGTCCCCCCAGGCTCTCTGCATCCCCACCTTCCAGCTCCTCGAGCAGCCCAGTGGCCTCCAGAACCATCCCGACACCGTGGATGACCTTTTCCGCCTCGCAGCCAGGTACCTTTGTCCCCATATCTCTGCATCCCCATATACACATGTCCCCATGTCTCTGAATCCACACATCCCCGTGTTTCCATATCTCCGTGTTCCTGCATCCCTGTGTGATCTACATTTCTGCATCTGCATGTCTCCAAGTCCTTCGTGTCCCTCTGTCCCTGCATTTTCTTGTTCCCAAGTCCTCTGTGTCCCCGTGTCTAACTCTTCCTGCATGCCCATGTCCCCAGATCCTCTCTGTCCCCGTGTCCCTGCATCCCCATGTCCCCCATTCCCCGCGTCCCGATGTCCCCATGTCCTCCTTGTCCCCCTGTCCCCATGTGACATCCCCATAACACGCTGTCATCACATCCCCCTGTCCCCAT